>NW_027190001.1:0-37500 GCF_040958095.1 Procambarus clarkii
GGTCAGTCTGCATTTTTCGTCAAGCCACTGTCAATGTGAGAGAACTCGTGTCCAGCTTATAAGCCTATACTTGCATAAACCACAAGGGAAGATTAACAATCTTTGGACAACACCCACCAGTGAGACTCGAACCCAGAAAGCACAACTACCTTCCAGTAGCTGCCATAACTAGTATGCTTTAACCCACTACACCATCAGACCCTACAAAAGAAGTTGAGAATTCGAGATATATATATCTCAAACATCTCCACTTCCCGAGGGCACCAGATGAGTGTGGGGTCAGTCTGCATTTTTCGTCAAGCCACTGTCAATGTGAGAGAACTCGTGTCCAGCTTATAAGCCTATACTTGCATAAACCACAAGGGAAGATTAACAATCTTTGGACAACACCCACCAGTGAGACTCGAACCCAGAAAGCACAACTACCTTCCAGTAGCTGCCATAACTAGTATGCTTTAACCCACTACACCATCAGACCCTACAAAAGAAGTTGAGAATTCGAGATATATATATCTCAAACATCTCCACTTCCCGAGGGCACCAGATGAGTGTGGGGTCAGTCTGCATTTTTCGTCAAGCCACTGTCAATGTGAGAGAACTCGTGTCCAGCTTATAAGCCTATACTTGCATAAACCACAAGGGAAGATTAACAATCTTTGGACAACACCCACCAGTGAGACTCGAACCCAGAAAGCACAACTACCTTCCAGTAGCTGCCATAACTAGTATGCTTTAACCCACTACACCATCAGACCCTACAAAAGAAGTTGAGAATTCGAGATATATATATCTCAAACATCTCCACTTCCCGAGGGCACCAGATGAGTGTGGGGTCAGTCTGCATTTTTCGTCAAGCCACTGTCAATGTGAGAGAACTCGTGTCCAGCTTATAAGCCTATACTTGCATAAACCACAAGGGAAGATTAACAATCTTTGGACAACACCCACCAGTGAGACTCGAACCCAGAAAGCACAACTACCTTCCAGTAGCTGCCATAACTAGTATGCTTTAACCCACTACACCATCAGACCCTACAAAAGAAGTTGAGAATTCGAGATATATATATCTCAAACATCTCCACTTCCCGAGGGCACCAGATGAGTGTGGGGTCAGTCTGCATTTTTCGTCAAGCCACTGTTCAATGTGAGAGAACTCGTGTCCAGCTTATAAGCCTATACTTGCATAAACCACAAGGGAAGATTAACAATCTTTGGACAACACCCACCAGTGAGACTCGAACCCAGAAAGCACAACTACCTTCCAGTAGCTGCCATAACTAGTATGCTTTAACCCACTACACCATCAGACCCTACAAAAGAAGTTGAGAATTCGAGATATATATATCTCAAACATCTCCACTTCCCGAGGGCACCAGATGAGTGTGGGGTCAGTCTGCATTTTTCGTCAAGCCACTGTCAATGTGAGAGAACTCGTGTCCAGCTTATAAGCCTATACTTGCATAAACCACAAGGGAAGATTAACAATCTTTGGACAACACCCACCAGTGAGACTCGAACCCAGAAAGCACAACTACCTTCCAGTAGCTGCCATAACTAGTATGCTTTAACCCACTACACCATCAGACCCTACAAAAGAAGTTGAGAATTCGAGATATATATATCTCAAACATCTCCACTTCCCGAGGGCACCAGATGAGTGTGGGGTCAGTCTGCATTTTTCGTCAAGCCACTGTCAATGTGAGAGAACTCGTGTCCAGCTTATAAGCCTATACTTGCATAAACCACAAGGGAAGATTAACAATCTTTGGACAACACCCACCAGTGAGACTCGAACCCAGAAAGCACAACTACCTTCCAGTAGCTGCCATAACTAGTATGCTTTAACCCACTACACCATCAGACCCTACAAAAGAAGTTGAGAATTCGAGATATATATATCTCAAACATCTCCACTTCCCGAGGGCACCAGATGAGTGTGGGGTCAGTCTGCATTTTTCGTCAAGCCACTGTCAATGTGAGAGAACTCGTGTCCAGCTTATAAGCCTATACTTGCATAAACCACAAGGGAAGATTAACAATCTTTGGACAACACCCACCAGTGAGACTCGAACCCAGAAAGCACAACTACCTTCCAGTAGCTGCCATAACTAGTATGCTTTAACCCACTACACCATCAGACCCTACAAAAGAAGTTGAGAATTCGAGATATATATATCTCAAACATCTCCACTTCCCGAGGGCACCAGATGAGTGTGGGGTCAGTCTGCATTTTTCGTCAAGCCACTGTCAATGTGAGAGAACTCGTGTCCAGCTTATAAGCCTATACTTGCATAAACCACAAGGGAAGATTAACAATCTTTGGACAACACCCACCAGTGAGACTCGAACCCAGAAAGCACAACTACCTTCCAGTAGCTGCCATAACTAGTATGCTTTAACCCACTACACCATCAGACCCTACAAAAGAAGTTGAGAATTCGAGATATATATATCTCAAACATCTCCACTTCCCGAGGGCACCAGATGAGTGTGGGGTCAGTCTGCATTTTTCGTCAAGCCACTGTCAATGTGAGAGAACTCGTGTCCAGCTTATAAGCCTATACTTGCATAAACCACAAGGGAAGATTAACAATCTTTGGACAACACCCACCAGTGAGACTCGAACCCAGAAAGCACAACTACCTTCCAGTAGCTGCCATAACTAGTATGCTTTAACCCACTACACCATCAGACCCTACAAAAGAAGTTGAGAATTCGAGATATATATATCTCAAACATCTCCACTTCCCGAGGGCACCAGATGAGTGTGGGGTCAGTCTGCATTTTTCGTCAAGCCACTGTCAATGTGAGAGAACTCGTGTCCAGCTTATAAGCCTATACTTGCATAAACCACAAGGGAAGATTAACAATCTTTGGACAACACCCACCAGTGAGACTCGAACCCAGAAAGCACAACTACCTTCCAGTAGCTGCCATAACTAGTATGCTTTAACCCACTACACCATCAGACCCTACAAAAGAAGTTGAGAATTCGAGATATATATATCTCAAACATCTCCACTTCCCGAGGGCACCAGATGAGTGTGGGGTCAGTCTGCATTTTTCGTCAAGCCACTGTCAATGTGAGAGAACTCGTGTCCAGCTTATAAGCCTATACTTGCATAAACCACAAGGGAAGATTAACAATCTTTGGACAACACCCACCAGTGAGACTCGAACCCAGAAAGCACAACTACCTTCCAGTAGCTGCCATAACTAGTATGCTTTAACCCACTACACCATCAGACCCTACAAAAGAAGTTGAGAATTCGAGATATATATATCTCAAACATCTCCACTTCCCGAGGGCACCAGATGAGTGTGGGGTCAGTCTGCATTTTTCGTCAAGCCACTGTCAATGTGAGAGAACTCGTGTCCAGCTTATAAGCCTATACTTGCATAAACCACAAGGGAAGATTAACAATCTTTGGACAACACCCACCAGTGAGACTCGAACCCAGAAAGCACAACTACCTTCCAGTAGCTGCCATAACTAGTATGCTTTAACCCACTACACCATCAGACCCTACAAAAGAAGTTGAGAATTCGAGATATATATATCTCAAACATCTCCACTTCCCGAGGGCACCAGATGAGTGTGGGGTCAGTCTGCATTTTTCGTCAAGCCACTGTCAATGTGAGAGAACTCGTGTCCAGCTTATAAGCCTATACTTGCATAAACCACAAGGGAAGATTAACAATCTTTGGACAACACCCACCAGTGAGACTCGAACCCAGAAAGCACAACTACCTTCCAGTAGCTGCCATAACTAGTATGCTTTAACCCACTACACCATCAGACCCTACAAAAGAAGTTGAGAATTCGAGATATATATATCTCAAACATCTCCACTTCCCGAGGGCACCAGATGAGTGTGGGGTCAGTCTGCATTTTTCGTCAAGCCACTGTCAATGTGAGAGAACTCGTGTCCAGCTTATAAGCCTATACTTGCATAAACCACAAGGGAAGATTAACAATCTTTGGACAACACCCACCAGTGAGACTCGAACCCAGAAAGCACAACTACCTTCCAGTAGCTGCCATAACTAGTATGCTTTAACCCACTACACCATCAGACCCTACAAAAGAAGTTGAGAATTCGAGATATATATATCTCAAACATCTCCACTTCCCGAGGGCACCAGATGAGTGTGGGGTCAGTCTGCATTTTTCGTCAAGCCACTGTCAATGTGAGAGAACTCGTGTCCAGCTTATAAGCCTATACTTGCATAAACCACAAGGGAAGATTAACAATCTTTGGACAACACCCACCAGTGAGACTCGAACCCAGAAAGCACAACTACCTTCCAGTAGCTGCCATAACTAGTATGCTTTAACCCACTACACCATCAGACCCTACAAAAGAAGTTGAGAATTCGAGATATATATATCTCAAACATCTCCACTTCCCGAGGGCACCAGATGAGTGTGGGGTCAGTCTGCATTTTTCGTCAAGCCACTGTCAATGTGAGAGAACTCGTGTCCAGCTTATAAGCCTATACTTGCATAAACCACAAGGGAAGATTAACAATCTTTGGACAACACCCACCAGTGAGACTCGAACCCAGAAAGCACAACTACCTTCCAGTAGCTGCCATAACTAGTATGCTTTAACCCACTACACCATCAGACCCTACAAAAGAAGTTGAGAATTCGAGATATATATATCTCAAACATCTCCACTTCCCGAGGGCACCAGATGAGTGTGGGGTCAGTCTGCATTTTTCGTCAAGCCACTGTCAATGTGAGAGAACTCGTGTCCAGCTTATAAGCCTATACTTGCATAAACCACAAGGGAAGATTAACAATCTTTGGACAACACCCACCAGTGAGACTCGAACCCAGAAAGCACAACTACCTTCCAGTAGCTGCCATAACTAGTATGCTTTAACCCACTACACCATCAGACCCTACAAAAGAAGTTGAGAATTCGAGATATATATATCTCAAACATCTCCACTTCCCGAGGGCACCAGATGAGTGTGGGGTCAGTCTGCATTTTTCGTCAAGCCACTGTCAATGTGAGAGAACTCGTGTCCAGCTTATAAGCCTATACTTGCATAAACCACAAGGGAAGATTAACAATCTTTGGACAACACCCACCAGTGAGACTCGAACCCAGAAAGCACAACTACCTTCCAGTAGCTGCCATAACTAGTATGCTTTAACCCACTACACCATCAGACCCTACAAAAGAAGTTGAGAATTCGAGATATATATATCTCAAACATCTCCACTTCCCGAGGGCACCAGATGAGTGTGGGGTCAGTCTGCATTTTTCGTCAAGCCACTGTCAATGTGAGAGAACTCGTGTCCAGCTTATAAGCCTATACTTGCATAAACCACAAGGGAAGATTAACAATCTTTGGACAACACCCACCAGTGAGACTCGAACCCAGAAAGCACAACTACCTTCCAGTAGCTGCCATAACTAGTATGCTTTAACCCACTACACCATCAGACCCTACAAAAGAAGTTGAGAATTCGAGATATATATAATCTCAAACATCTCCACTTCCCGAGGGCACCAGATGAGTGTGGGGTCAGTCTGCATTTTTCGTCAAGCCACTGTCAATGTGAGAGAACTCGTGTCCAGCTTATAAGCCTATACTTGCATAAACCACAAGGGAAGATTAACAATCTTTGGACAACACCCACCAGTGAGACTCGAACCCAGAAAGCACAACTACCTTCCAGTAGCTGCCATAACTAGTATGCTTTAACCCACTACACCATCAGACCCTACAAAAGAAGTTGAGAATTCGAGATATATATATCTCAAACATCTCCACTTCCCGAGGGCACCAGATGAGTGTGGGGTCAGTCTGCATTTTTCGTCAAGCCACTGTCAATGTGAGAGAACTCGTGTCCAGCTTATAAGCCTATACTTGCATAAACCACAAGGGAAGATTAACAATCTTTGGACAACACCCACCAGTGAGACTCGAACCCAGAAAGCACAACTACCTTCCAGTAGCTGCCATAACTAGTATGCTTTAACCCACTACACCATCAGACCCTACAAAAGAAGTTGAGAATTCGAGATATATATAATCTCAAACATCTCCACTTCCCGAGGGCACCAGATGAGTGTGGGGTCAGTCTGCATTTTTCGTCAAGCCACTGTCAATGTGAGAGAACTCGTGTCCAGCTTATAAGCCTATACTTGCATAAACCACAAGGGAAGATTAACAATCTTTGGACAACACCCACCAGTGAGACTCGAACCCAGAAAGCACAACTACCTTCCAGTAGCTGCCATAACTAGTATGCTTTAACCCACTACACCATCAGACCCTACAAAAGAAGTTGAGAATTCGAGATATATATATCTCAAACATCTCCACTTCCCGAGGGCACCAGATGAGTGTGGGGTCAGTCTGCATTTTTCGTCAAGCCACTGTCAATGTGAGAGAACTCGTGTCCAGCTTATAAGCCTATACTTGCATAAACCACAAGGGAAGATTAACAATCTTTGGACAACACCCACCAGTGAGACTCGAACCCAGAAAGCACAACTACCTTCCAGTAGCTGCCATAACTAGTATGCTTTAACCCACTACACCATCAGACCCTACAAAAGAAGTTAGAGACTTCGAGATATATATATCTCAAATATCTCCACTTCCCGAAGGGCACCAGATGAGTGTGGGGTCAGTCTGCATTTTTCGTCAAGCCACTGTCAATGTGAGAGAACTCGTGTCCAGCTTATAAGCCTATACTTGCATAAACCACAAGTGAAGATTAACAATCTTTGGACAACACCCACCAGTGAGACTCGAACCCAGAAAGCACAACTACCTTCCAGTAGCTGCCATAACTAGTATGCTTTAACCCACTACACCATCAGACCCTACAAAAGAAGTTAGAGACTTCGAGATATATATAATCTCAAACTATCTCCACTTCCCGAGGGCACCAGATGAGTGTGGGGTCAGTCTGCATTTTTCGTCAAGCCACTGTCAATGTGAGAGAACTCGTGTCCAGCTTATAAGCCTATACTTGCATAAACCACAAGTGAAGATTAACAATCTTTGGACAACACCCACCAGTGAGACTCGAACCCAGAAAGCACAACTACCTTCCAGTAGCTGCCATAACTAGTATGCTTTAACCCACTACACCATCAGACCCTACAAAAGAAGTTAGAGAATTCGAGATATATATACATCTCAAACATCTCCACTTCCCGAGGGCACCAGATGAGTGTGGGGTCAGTCTGCATTTTTCGTCAAGCCACTGTCAATGTGAGAGAACTCGTGTCCAGCTTATAAGCCTATACTTGCATAAACCACAAGTGAAGATTAACAATCTTTGGACAACACCCACCAGTGAGACTCGAACCCAGAAAGCACAACTACCTTCCAGTAGCTGCCATAACTAGTATGCTTTAACCCACTACACCATCAGACCCTACAAAAGAAGTAGAGAATTCGAGATATATATAATCTCAAACATCTCCACTTCCCGAGGGCACCAGATGAGTGTGGGGTCAGTCTGCATTTTTCGTCAAGCCACTGTCAATGTGAGAGAACTCGTGTCCAGCTTATAAGCCTATACTTGCATAAACCACAAGTGAAGATTAACAATCTTTGGACAACACCCACCAGTGAGACTCGAACCCAGAAAGCACAACTACCTTCCAGTAGCTGCCATAACTAGTATGCTTTAACCCACTACACCATCAGACCCTACAAAAGAAGTTAGAGAATTCGAGATATATATATCTCAAACATCTCCACTTCCCGAGGGCACCAGATGAGTGTGGGGTCAGTCTGCATTTTTCGTCAAGCCACTGTCAATGTGAGAGAACTCGTGTCCAGCTTATAAGCCTATACTTGCATAAACCACAAGTGAAGATTAACAATCTTTGGACAACACCCACCAGTGAGACTCGAACCCAGAAAGCACAACTACCTTCCAGTAGCTGCCATAACTAGTATGCTTTAACCCACTACACCATCAGACCCTACAAAAGAAGTAGAGAATTCGAGATATATATATCTCAAACATCTCCACTTCCCGAGGGCACCAGATGAGTGTGGGGTCAGTCTGCATTTTTCGTCAAGCCACTGTCAATGTGAGAGAACTCGTGTCCAGCTTATAAGCCTATACTTGCATAAACCACAAGTGAAGATTAACAATCTTTGGACAACACCCACCAGTGGGACTCGAACCCAGAAAGCACAACTACCTTCCAGTAGCTGCCATAACTAGTACGCTTTAACCCACTACACCATCAGACCCTACAAAAGAAGTAGAGAATTCGAGATATATATAATCTCAAACATCTCCACTTCCCGAGGGCACCAGATGAGTGTGGGGTCAGTCTGCATTTTTCGTCAAGCCACTGTCAATGTGAGAGAACTCGTGTCCAGCTTATAAGCCTATACTTGCATAAACCACAAGTGAAGATTAACAATCTTTGGACAACACCCACCAGTGAGACTCGAACCCAGAAAGCACAACTACCTTCCAGTAGCTGCCATAACTAGTATGCTTTAACCCACTACACCATCAGACCCTACAAAAGAAGTAGAGACTTCGAGATATATATATCTCAAACATCTCCACTTCCCGAGGGCACCAGATGAGTGTGGGGTCAGTCTGCATTTTTCGTCAAGCCACTGTCAATGTGAGAGAACTCGTGTCCAGCTTATAAGCCTATACTTGCATAAACCACAAGTGAAGATTAACAATCTTTGGACAACACCCACCAGTGGGACTCGAACCCAGAAAGCACAACTACCTTCCAGTAGCTGCCATAACTAGTATGCTTTAACCCACTACACCATCAGACCCTACAAAAGAAGTAGAGACTTCGAGATATATATACATCTCAAATATCTCCACTTCCCGAGGGCACCAGATGAGTGTGGGGTCAGTCTGCATTTTTCGTCAAGCCACTGTCAATGTGAGAGAACTCGTGTCCAGCTTATAAGCCTATACTTGCATAAACCACAAGTGAAGATTAACAATCTTTGGACAACACCCACCAGTGGGACTCGAACCCAGAAAGCACAACTACCTTCCAGTAGCTGCCATAACTAGTATGCTTTAACCCACTACACCATCAGACCCTACAAAAGAAGTAGAGACTTCGAGATATATATACATCTCAAATATCTCCACTTCCCGAGGGCACCAGATGAGTGTGGGGTCAGTCTGCATTTTTCGTCAAGCCACTGTCAATGTGAGAGAACTCGTGTCCAGCTTATAAGCCTATACTTGCATAAACCACAAGTGAAGATTAACAATCTTTGGACAACACCCACCAGTGGGACTCGAACCCAGAAAGCACAACTACCTTCCAGTAGCTGCCATAACTAGTATGCTTTAACCCACTACACCATCAGACCCTACAAAAGAAGTAGAGACTTCGAGATATATATACATCTCAAACTATCTCCACTTCCCGAGGGCACCAGATGAGTGTGGGGTCAGTCTGCATTTTTCGTCAAGCCACTGTCAATGTGAGAGAACTCGTGTCCAGCTTATAAGCCTATACTTGCATAAACCACAAGTGAAGATTAACAATCTTTGGACAACACCCACCAGTGAGACTCGAACCCAGAAAGCACAACTACCTTCCAGTAGCTGCCATAACTAGTATGCTTTAACCCACTACACCATCAGACCCTACAAAAGAAGTAGAGACTTCGAGATATATATAATCTCAAACATCTCCACTTCCCGAGGGCACCAGATGAGTGTGGGGTCAGTCTGCATTTTTCGTCAAGCCACTGTCAATGTGAGAGAACTCGTGTCCAGCTTATAAGCCTATACTTGCATAAACCACAAGTGAAGATTAACAATCTTTGGACAACACCCACCAGTGAGACTCGAACCCAGAAAGCACAACTACCTTCCAGTAGCTGCCATAACTAGTATGCTTTAACCCACTACACCATCAGACCCTACAAAAGAAGTAGAGAATTCGAGATATATATACATCTCAAACTATCTCCACTTCCCGAGGGCACCAGATGAGTGTGGGGTCAGTCTGCATTTTTCGTCAAGCCACTGTCAATGTGAGAGAACTCGTGTCCAGCTTATAAGCCTATACTTGCATAAACCACAAGTGAAGATTAACAATCTTTGGACAACACCCACCAGTGAGACTCGAACCCAGAAAGCACAACTACCTTCCAGTAGCTGCCATAACTAGTATGCTTTAACCCACTACACCATCAGACCCTACAAAAGAAGTAGAGACTTCGAGATATATATACATCTCAAATATCTCCACTTCCCGAGGGCACCAGATGAGTGTGGGGTTAGTCTGCATT
Organism: Procambarus clarkii; assembly: GCF_040958095.1. Classification (NCBI taxonomy): domain Eukaryota; kingdom Metazoa; phylum Arthropoda; class Malacostraca; order Decapoda; family Cambaridae; genus Procambarus; species Procambarus clarkii. The sequence continues at coordinate 10,291 of NW_027190001.1, forward strand.
TTTCGTCAAGCCACTGTCAATGTGAGAGAACTCGTGTCCAGCTTATAAGCCTATACTTGCATAAACCACAAGTGAAGATTAACAATCTTTGGACAACACCCACCAGTGAGGACTCGAACCCAGAAAGCACAACTACCTTCCAGTAGCTGCCATAACTAGTATGCTTTAACCCACTACACCATCAGACCCTACAAAAGAAGTAGAGACTTCGAGATATATATACATCTCAAACTATCTCCACTTCCCGAGGGCACCAGATGAGTGTGGGGTCAGTCTGCATTTTTCGTCAAGCCACTGTCAATGTGAGAGAACTCGTGTCCAGCTTATAAGCCTATACTTGCATAAACCACAAGTGAAGATTAACAATCTTTGGACAACACCCACCAGTGAGACTCGAACCCAGAAAGCACAACTACCTTCCAGTAGCTGCCATAACTAGTATGCTTTAACCCACTACACCATCAGACCCTACAAAAGAAGTAGAGACTTCGAGATATATATACATCTCAAATATCTCCACTTCCCGAGGGCACCAGATGAGTGTGGGGTCAGTCTGCATTTTTCGTCAAGCCACTGTCAATGTGAGAGAACTCGTGTCCAGCTTATAAGCCTATACTTGCATAAACCACAAGTGAAGATTAACAATCTTTGGACAACACCCACCAGTGAGACTCGAACCCAGAAAGCACAACTACCTTCCAGTAGCTGCCATAACTAGTATGCTTTAACCCACTACACCATCAGACCCTACAAAAGAAGTAGAGACTTCGAGATATATATACATCTCAAACTATCTCCACTTCCCGAGGGCACCAGATGAGTGTGGGGTTCAGTCTGCATTTTTCGTCAAGCCACTGTCAATGTGAGAGAACTCGTGTCCAGCTTATAAGCCTATACTTGCATAAACCACAAGTGAAGATTAACAATCTTTGGACAACACCCACCAGTGAGACTCGAACCCAGAAAGCACAACTACCTTCCAGTAGCTGCCATAACTAGTATGCTTTAACCCACTACACCATCAGACCCTACAAAAGAAGTAGAGACTTCGAGATATATATACATCTCAAATATCTCCACTTCCCGAGGGCACCAGATGAGTGTGGGGTCAGTCTGCATTTTTCGTCAAGCCACTGTCAATGTGAGAGAACTCGTGTCCAGCTTATAAGCCTATACTTGCATAAACCACAAGGGAAGATTAACAATCTTTGGACAACACCCACCAGTGAGACTCGAACCCAGAAAGCACAACTACCTTCCAGTAGCTGCCATAACTAGTATGCTTTAACCCACTACACCATCAGACCCTACAAAAGAAGTAGAGACTTCGAGATATATATACATCTCAAATATCTCCACTTCCCGAGGGCACCAGATGAGTGTGGGGTCAGTCTGCATTTTTCGTCAAGCCACTGTCAATGTGAGAGAACTCGTGTCCAGCTTATAAGCCTATACTTGCATAAACCACAAGTGAAGATTAACAATCTTTGGACAACACCCACCAGTGAGACTCGAACCCAGAAAGCACAACTACCTTCCAGTAGCTGCCATAACTAGTATGCTTTAACCCACTACACCATCAGACCCTACAAAAGAAGTTGAGAATTCGAGATATATATATCTCAAATATCTCCACTTCCCGAGGGCACCAGATGAGTGTGGGGTCAGTCTGCATTTTTCGTCAAGCCACTGTCAATGTGAGAGAACTCGTGTCCAGCTTATAAGCCTATACTTGCATAAACCACAAGGGAAGATTAACAATCTTTGGACAACACCCACCAGTGAGACTCGAACCCAGAAAGCACAACTACCTTCCAGTAGCTGCCATAACTAGTATGCTTTAACCCACTACACCATCAGACCCTACAAAAGAAGTTAGAGAATTCGAGATATATATATCTCAAACATCTCCACTTCCCGAGGGCACCAGATGAGTGTGGGGTCAGTCTGCATTTTTCGTCAAGCCACTGTCAATGTGAGAGAACTCGTGTCCAGCTTATAAGCCTATACTTGCATAAACCACAAGGGAAGATTAACAATCTTTGGACAACACCCACCAGTGAGACTCGAACCCAGAAAGCACAACTACCTTCCAGTAGCTGCCATAACTAGTATGCTTTAACCCACTACACCATCAGACCCTACAAAAGAAGTTAGAGAATTCGAGATATATATATCTCAAACATCTCCACTTCCCGAGGGCACCAGATGAGTGTGGGGTCAGTCTGCATTTTTCGTCAAGCCACTGTCAATGTGAGAGAACTCGTGTCCAGCTTATAAGCCTATACTTGCATAAACCACAAGGGAAGATTAACAATCTTTGGACAACACCCACCAGTGAGACTCGAACCCAGAAAGCACAACTACCTTCCAGTAGCTGCCATAACTAGTATGCTTTAACCCACTACACCATCAGACCCTACAAAAGAAGTAGAGAATTCGAGATATATATATCTCAAACATCTCCACTTCCCGAGGGCACCAGATGAGTGTGGGGTCAGTCTGCATTTTTCGTCAAGCCACTGTCAATGTGAGAGAACTCGTGTCCAGCTTATAAGCCTATACTTGCATAAACCACAAGTGAAGATTAACAATCTTTGGACAACACCCACCAGTGAGACTCGAACCCAGAAAGCACAACTACCTTCCAGTAGCTGCCATAACTAGTATGCTTTAACCCACTACACCATCAGACCCTACAAAAGAAGTTAGAGAATTCGAGATATATATACATCTCAAACATCTCCACTTCCCAAGGGCACCAGATGAGTGTGGGGTCAGTCTGCATTTTTCGTCAAGCCACTGTCAATGTGAGAGAACTCGTGTCCAGCTTATAAGCCTATACTTGCATAAACCACAAGTGAAGATTAACAATCTTTGGACAACACCCACCAGTGAGACTCGAACCCAGAAAGCACAACTACCTTCCAGTAGCTGCCATAACTAGTATGCTTTAACCCACTACACCATCAGACCCTACAAAAGAAGTTAGAGACTTCGAGATATATATAATCTCAAACTATCTCCACTTCCCGAGGGCACCAGATGAGTGTGGGGTTCAGTCTGCATTTTTCGTCAAGCCACTGTCAATGTGAGAGAACTCGTGTCCAGCTTATAAGCCTATACTTGCATAAACCACAAGTGAAGATTAACAATCTTTGGACAACACCCACCAGTGAGACTCGAACCCAGAAAGCACAACTACCTTCCAGTAGCTGCCATAACTAGTATGCTTTAACCCACTACACCATCAGACCCTACAAAAGAAGTAGAGAATTCGAGATATATATACATCTCAAACTATCTCCACTTCCCGAGGGCACCAGATGAGTGTGGGGTCAGTCTGCATTTTTCGTCAAGCCACTGTCAATGTGAGAGAACTCGTGTCCAGCTTATAAGCCTATACTTGCATAAACCACAAGGGAAGATTAACAATCTTTGGACAACACCCACCAGTGAGACTCGAACCCAGAAAGCACAACTACCTTCCAGTAGCTGCCATAACTAGTATGCTTTAACCCACTACACCATCAGACCCTACAAAAGAAGTTAGAGAATTCGAGATATATATAATCTCAAACTATCTCCACTTCCCGAGGGCACCAGATGAGTGTGGGGTCAGTCTGCATTTTTCGTCAAGCCACTGTCAATGTGAGAGAACTCGTGTCCAGCTTATAAGCCTATACTTGCATAAACCACAAGGGAAGATTAACAATCTTTGGACAACACCCACCAGTGAGACTCGAACCCAGAAAGCACAACTACCTTCCAGTAGCTGCCATAACTAGTATGCTTTAACCCACTACACCATCAGACCCTACAAAAGAAGTTAGAGAATTCGAGATATATATAATCTCAAACATCTCCACTTCCCGAGGGCACCAGATGAGTGTGGGGTCAGTCTGCATTTTTCGTCAAGCCACTGTCAATGTGAGAGAACTCGTGTCCAGCTTATAAGCCTATACTTGCATAAACCACAAGGGAAGATTAACAATCTTTGGACAACACCCACCAGTGAGACTCGAACCCAGAAAGCACAACTACCTTCCAGTAGCTGCCATAACTAGTATGCTTTAACCCACTACACCATCAGACCCTACAAAAGAAGTTAGAGAATTCGAGATATATATAATCTCAAACATCTCCACTTCCCGAGGGCACCAGATGAGTGTGGGGTCAGTCTGCATTTTTCGTCAAGCCACTGTCAATGTGAGAGAACTCGTGTCCAGCTTATAAGCCTATACTTGCATAAACCACAAGGGAAGATTAACAATCTTTGGACAACACCCACCAGTGAGACTCGAACCCAGAAAGCACAACTACCTTCCAGTAGCTGCCATAACTAGTATGCTTTAACCCACTACACCATCAGACCCTACAAAAGAAGTTAGAGAATTCGAGATATATATATCTCAAACTATCTCCACTTCCCGAGGGCACCAGATGAGTGTGGGGTCAGTCTGCATTTTTCGTCAAGCCACTGTCAATGTGAGAGAACTCGTGTCCAGCTTATAAGCCTATACTTGCATAAACCACAAGGGAAGATTAACAATCTTTGGACAACACCCACCAGTGAGACTCGAACCCAGAAAGCACAACTACCTTCCAGTAGCTGCCATAACTAGTATGCTTTAACCCACTACACCATCAGACCCTACAAAAGAAGTAGAGAATTCGAGATATATATATCTCAAACATCTCCACTTCCCGAGGGCACCAGATGAGTGTGGGGTCAGTCTGCATTTTTCGTCAAGCCACTGTCAATGTGAGAGAACTCGTGTCCAGCTTATAAGCCTATACTTGCATAAACCACAAGGGAAGATTAACAATCTTTGGACAACACCCACCAGTGAGACTCGAACCCAGAAAGCACAACTACCTTCCAGTAGCTGCCATAACTAGTATGCTTTAACGCACTACACCATCAGACCCTACAAAAGAAGTTGAGAATTCGAGATATATATATCTCAAACATCTCCACTTCCCGAGGGCACCAGATGAGTGTGGGGTCAGTCTGCATTTTTCGTCATGCCACTGTCAATGTGAGAGAACTCGTGTCCAGCTTATAAGCCTATACTTGCATAAACCACAAGGGAAGATTAACAATCTTTGGACAACACCCACCAGTGAGACTCGAACCCAGAAAGCACAATTACCTTCCAGTAGCTGCCATAACTAGTATGCTTTAACCCACTACACCATCAGACCCTACAAAAGAAGTTGAGAATTCGAGATATATATATCTCAAACATCTCCACTTCCCGAGGGCACCAGATGAGTGTGGGGTCAGTCTGCATTTTTCGTCAAGCCACTGTCAATGTGATAGAACTCGTGTCCAGCTTATAAGCCTATACTTGCATAAACCACAAGGGAAGATTAACAATCTTTGGACAACACCCACCAGTGAGACTCGAACCCAGAAAGCACAACTACCTTCCAGTAGCTGCCATAACTAGTATGCTTTAACCCACTACACCATCAGACCCTACAAAAGAAGTTGAGAATTCGAGATATATATATCTCAAACATCTCCACTTCCCGAGGGCACCAGATGAGTGTGGGGTCAGTCTGCATTTTTCGTCAAGCCACTGTCAATGTGAGAGAACTCGTGTCCAGCTTATAAGCCTATACTTGCATAAACCACAAGTGAAGATTAACAATCTTTGGACAACACCCACCAGTGAGACTCGAACCCAGAAAGCACAACTACCTTCCAGTAGCTGCCATAACTAGTATGCTTTAACCCACTACACCATCAGACCCTACAAAAGAAGTTAGAGAATTCGAGATATATATAATCTCAAACATCTCCACTTCCCGAGGGCACCAGATGAGTGTGGGGTCAGTCTGCATTTTTCGTCAAGCCACTGTCAATGTGAGAGAACTCGTGTCCAGCTTATAAGCCTATACTTGCATAAACCACAAGGGAAGATTAACAATCTTTGGACAACACCCACCAGTGAGACTCGAACCTAGAAAGCACAACTACCTTCCAGTAGCTGCCATAACTAGTATGCTTTAACGCACTACACCATCAGACCCTACAAAAGAAATTGAGAATTCGAGATATATATATCTCAAACATCTCCACTTCCCGAGGGCACCAGATGAGTGTGGGGTCAGTCTGCATTTTTCGTCAAGCCACTGTCAATGTGCAACCTGTCCTCTTAAAAAGAACGTCAACATTTGCCGTTTGACTCTATGGCTGTTTTTGGACGTTATTTTGTGTAAAACTACGTCTATTATCGCCTCCATGGACTATCTCTTGTTATACAATGAAATACCACACTCTTATTATTCTATAACTCACTGACTATGCTCTGATATTTGTTCTTCAAGTAAAAATATATATATTTTTGCCTTAATTAGGCCATAATCCAGAAAATTCCAGCCTATCGATCTTTATATTTAGGAAAACATCTAATAAATTTGGAAATGAATTTTTCGTTCGCCGACAGTTGCCTGTTACTATTTAACCCTCAATGCTTTAATGTCGCTGGTCATTGTGACTTTCCCAGGATTTATATATGTTTTGTAGTAGCATTTAGTCACACTACAGTAATTTAACTAATGGGAAACCTCTATAGTTGTCGTAAATTAATAATAATCATTTATCAAATAATAAGTTAGCAAACATATGCAACATTTTATGTTACGACTTTTCGGGTAGGCCGTTCTGTTTGTTTACAACCTCAATGGTTCAAAATACACAATACTTTTAATATATAAGTGACTAAGTATGCTCTAATATATGGTCCTCAATGAAAATTATAGTTTTTTTTTGTTAATTTGTCCATAATGAATAAGATTCCTTACTGTTGATCTTTATATTAAGAAAAACATCTAAACAAATTGGTATTGTGTTTTCGTTCAGATAAAGTTTCCAGATACTATTTCCTAGTTATCGATTAATGTAGGTGGTTATTTTAATTCGCGGCTACCAGGGGCTTTCTCCCATTATACAATATAAATGTACTCACTAACTATTCTCTGGTATCTGTTCTTCAAGTAAAATTACCTATTTTTTTGTTTAATTAGTCCATAATTCATAAAATTCCTTCAGGTCGATCTTTATATTTAGAAAAACATCTAATCAATTTGGAATTTAATTTTTCGTTCAGCTACAGTTACCAGCTACTATTTCATTGTTATATTTTATGTCGCTGGTCATTACAATTTTCCAAGAATTTAAACAGCTAAACAGCAAGTAGCATCTTGTTAGAGTACAGGAATTTACCTATGGAGAACCTCGATAGCTGCCGAATATTATTAATGATTATATATGTAATTTAAAATAATGAATTATATACCATTTCTTATGTTACGTCTTTGGCGGGTAGGCGGTTCTGCGGGTTTACAACCGAATTGTTTAAAAATCACACTATTTTAAATGTATGAATCACTAGTATGCTCTGATATATGTTCTGCAATGAAAATAAAGATTGTTTTGTTGTTAATTACTCCATAAATGTGTAATGTGTTAATTCAGTCTAAAATCTTTTTGCAACGTTTATATGCGATATACGTAGCTGGAAACTACCTAATATTTAAAAATAATAGTTACAACATTCTATTAATATATAATGTTGAAATAAATATCACACAAAGTCTGTATATCTGTTTTTAGATGTCTTATAAATCTTTTTTTTAAATAGTATTAAAATTTTTATGAATCTTGAGTAAAAATTATGTTAATTATTATTAATGTAATTGTTATTATTTTAAGTAAAAGAATTGCAAGTATTCGCATAACCACGGGATCTCTGTTTGTGTATGAATGCACGGATTTGTTTTTGTTATGAGAGGGACGCCTTAGAAAGCATGGTGTAGGCCACCTGTGGCTCGCATCCGATCCCACGATCGTCGTCGCCCCTAAATCAACACAACAGGTATTTAGTATTTACGATTATAATAAGTAATATTTCTTTTATAATAATATTGCAGCAGGTGGTGTAGTGGTAGGACACTCGCCTGGCGTTCCGCGAGCGCTATGTCATGGGTTCGTATCCTGGCCGGGGAGGATTTACTGGGCGCAATTCCTTAACTGTAGCCTCTGTTTAACGCAACAGTAAAATGTGTACTTGGATGAAAAAACGATTCTTCGCGGCAGGGGATCGTATTCCAGGGACTTGCCCGAAACGCTACCCGTACTAGTGGCTGTGCAAGAATGTAACAACTCTTGTATATATCTCAGGTTAGGGGCTAGGCATTTACACTCTTAGGTCAGCAAACTAGCTAGAAGGTTAGACTATTAGACTCCACTGGTCAATCGGGGCCCTGCATGACTCAGCTTATCCTAACCTAGCCCGGCTTAAACCATCTTAGCATAGTTCATTCTAGCTGTGCATAGTGCTTGCACAGCCTTGCTTATCCTAGTTTACCTCTTCCTAGCCTACCGTAGCCAAGCCTATCCCAGTATACCCTTACCTAGTCTTGCCTAGCCTAACCCTGCCTTGCTTTTAAACATGACCAGTCCTTCCTACCCTAGCCAAGCCCTGACCAGCTTAGCCAAGCCAATCCCTGCCAAGATTTAGCATAGCCTTGCCTTTTTATTAATATATAGAGGGTACCACCTCTGGTTGAGTATGTAGGAACCCTCCACTTATAGGGTTGAGAGTTCCATATATATATATATATATATATATATATATATATATATATATATATATATATATATATATATATATATATATATATATATGCGGAAAATCCACAGAGAAATATGAAATGAGGTGAACGTTTCGGCTTTGTTAAAGCCTTTGTCAACACCAGACTGACCACGGGATCAGTTAGATCAGTTAGATTCCTTCGGAGGGAAGAGACAACTAACACAACACCTATACCCCCTATTAGACTATTTTACAGGAACTTCTTTTCCACAGCTCATAAAACGGAGGAAAGGGTCCTGAAAGATATTGTTAATAGAAACGTTATCCCTACAGACAAAAATCAGAGGATACAACTGACGATTTACTATAGAACCAGAAAAACGGCCAGCCTACTCATGAGAAACTCTCCAGACACAAAACAGAACGCTTTAAAAGAGACTAACGTCGTCTATGCCTTCAAATGCCCACTTGGGGACTGTAAGCTCCAAAAAACCCAGTATATAGGCAAGACAACAACATCTCTTTCTAGGCGTTTAACGATGCATAAGCAACAGGGCTCCATTAAGGAACATATAATCTCTTCCCATAACCAAACCATCGCCAGAGAAATCCTAGTAAACAACACAGAAATCATCGATAGATACAGCGATAGCAGGCGGCTTGACGTTTGCGAGGCACTACACATTAAGAAGTCAACACCAGCAATCAACAGCCAATTATTGCACAACTATATTCTACCCACCTCAAGACTCCGCTCCAATATAGAAGCATCAAGAAATATGGACCAATAGGCTTTCTACAAACACTTCTATTCAATACCCATTGTTTCTGTTCTGTCTTGTGTTGATACTTTTAATACCCTATTAATATCCCCTAGTGTTCTGTCTTGTGTTAATGCCACATCACCCTTCCCACCTCACTCAAAATGTAGATATAAAATCAGGGAAACGCAAGTTCTAATCAGTTGTGTATTTGTGAAGTCTTTGAAAATGTAATAAGTTTTACGAAACGCGCCCGTGTCGCGTCAGACTAGAAATAAAAATGAATTTTGGAGAAGTGATTTTTGATTTACCTCCAACAGTGAAGCGTAATGTACGAAAGATTGAGAAAATTCGTGTTAGAATTATTAATCTTACTTTTTCGGTCATATTTAATAATATATGTCTACAGGAAAGACTGCTACCAAAATATACTAATATATATATATATATATATATATATATATATATATATATATATATATATATATATATATATATAACTGTAAACTCACACCCCAGAAGTGACTCGAACCCATACTCCCAGAAGCAACGCAACTGGTATGTACAAGACGCCTTAATCCACTTGACCATCACGACCGGACATAATGAGGTGATAGCCGAGGCTATTTGAACCACCCCACCGCCGGCACTCGGATAGTTATCTTGGGCATAGCAACTGAGTTTTGCTATGCCCAAGGCAACTGAGTTTTCAGTTGCATATTGTCCTGGGGACCATTCAGGCTTGTTCGCATTTGTGTTCCTCACGTGTGCCCCAAAGAATGAGGTGATTTGGTAAAATGCTATGCCCAAGATAACTATCCGAGTGCCGGCGGTGGGGTGGTTCAAATAGCCTCGGCTATCACCTCATTATGTCCGGTCGTGATGGTCAAGTGGATTAAGGCGTCTTGTACATACCAGTTGCGTTGCTTCTGGGAGTATGGGTTCGAGTCACTTCTGGGGTGTGAGTTTTCAGTTGCATATTGTCCTGGGGACCATTCAGGCTTGTTCGCATATATATATATATATATATATATATATATATATATTTATATATATATATATATATATATATATATATATATATATATATATATATATATATATATATATATATATATATAATGTGTGTGTGTGTGTGTGTGTACTCACCTAGTTGTGCTTGCGGTGGTTGAGCTCTGGCTCTTTGTCCCGTATGTATGTATTCATATATATATATATATATATATATATATATATATATATATATATATATATATATATATATATATATATATATATATATATATATATATATATATATAATATTTTATATATCCTGCCTGAAATGCTGCGTGTACTAGTGGCTTTACAAGATAGTTCTTATAAAGATAGCATTTTGTGGTTATTCTCTATATCTGGTTCACCTAACAGTAAATAAGTACCTGGGAGTTAGACAGCTGCTATGGGCTGCTTCCTAGGGATGTGTGTGTGTGTTTGTATTCATGTTGAATTTTACAAAGTAGGAAGAGATGTTTGTAAAAAAAAAAAATCAAATATTTTTGAAAGTATAAATAGATTTGATATTTTTCTTTAATTGTTTATGTCTGCTGTCTCGCCTCCTTTATAAAATGGGTTCCTCCTATGTCATGGGTTCGTATCCTGGCCGGGGAGGATTTACTGGGCGCAAATCCTTAACTGTAGCCTCTGTTTAACGCAACAGTAAAATGTGTACTTGGATGAAAAAACGATTCTTCGCGGCAGGGGATCGTATTCCAGGGACCATAGGATTAAGGACTTGCCCGAAACGCTACGCGTACTAGTGGCTGTACAAGAATGTAACAACTCCTGTATATATCTCAAAAAAAAAAAATAAAATGGCATCATTCTTGCTTTTTTAAGGATATCAGGAAAAGTAAGGCACTCCAGAGATTTGTTGACTCCTTCCTAGTGTTGCCTAGCCCAGCCCAGCCTAGACAAGGCAGGCTGGGCATCCTAGCCTCACGCAGCTTAGCCCCCACCTACATGTAGCATCCCAGTCCATCCTAAGTGATCATTACCTTACTGGCTGTGTTTTCTCTTCAGCCCTGAATGTAATGTGGTGGAACATAAGCAGATACATATCAGGTCTTAGAGAATCTGTACTTCATACATTTCTTAATAATGTCTCACAAATATTTAAATAATTAAAAAAAAATTGTATAATAACTTCATATTATTCTTGCAATTTATTTTTGCATTTTTTTTATACAAAATTTACATTTTAAAAGATTACCTCTATTTTTAGATTGATGACTTGAAGACTACAGTGCCATCCACAGCAAATCATGGTCTTAAAATATCTCCTAGCAATGACGAGACCAATTTTCACAGAGATCAAATTTTTGCTAAGCAGTATACACAGGTAAATATATATTATATATATTATATATATAATATTATATATATAAAATTAACTACTTCATTGCTCAAAGCACCTTTAGACATTCTGAGAGTTGTGCTATTTTATTAAAAAATTAATTAGGCTATATTTTAATGTTTTGTAATGTTTTCATTACTTTTTTTGTTTTGAAATATAAATTGTTGAGTTTTGAAACATTTTGACATTAACTATACCTGAATATTTATAAACAAAAAAATACCAGAACTATGTCCTTGACAATTGTACTAAGAAGTCTTTGCCAAAATCAGGTGCTCAGTGCAGTAGTTAAAAACTTAAAAGTTGTACCACCTCTGGTGCAAGATTAGGGACCCATAGCCTCAGAGAAGAAAATAGAGAGTACTCAGAGAAGGCCTTGAATAATAGGCAGGCTGTTTGTGTGTGTTTCGACGGTAAGCTTGCTGACACCAAATGTAGTTACCTAAGTGTAGTTACAGGATTAGAGCTACGCTCGTGGTGTCCCGTCTACCCAGCACTCTTTGTCACATAATGCTTTGAAACTACTGACGGTCTTGGCCGCCACCACCTTCTCACTTAACTTGTTCCAACCGTGTACCACTCTGTATGCGAAAGGAAATTTTTTTATATTTCTTTGGCATCTTAGTTTAGTTAGTTTAAATCTATGACCTTTTGTTCTTGAAGTTCCAGGTCTCGGGAAATCTTCCCTATCGATTTTATCAATTCCTGTTACTATTTTGTACAAAGTGATTTTATCACCTCTTTTTGTTGTCTTCTAGTTTTGGCATATATAATGCCTCTGACCTCTCCACATAGCTCTTGCCCTTTAGTTCTGGGAGCCACTTAGTAGCATGTCTTTGCACCTTTTCCAGTTTGTTGATGTGCTTCTTAAGATATGGGCACCACACAACCGCTGCATATTCTAGCCTTGGCCGAACAAAACTCGTGAACAATTTCTTTAGTATTTCGCCATCCATGTATTTAAACGAAATTCTGAAGTTAGAAAGCGTGGCATAGGCTCCTCACACAACGTTCTTTATGTGGGCCTCAAGTGATAGTTTTCTATCTAGAATCAACCCTAGACCTCTTTCTTTTATCAGAATTATATAAAGATTTCTCACATAATTTGTAGGTTGTGTGGGATCTATGTTCTATTCCACATTCCATAACATGGCATTTATTCACATTAAATTTCATTTGCCAAGTGGTGCTCCATATATATATTTTGTCCAGGTTTTCTTGAAGGGCATGACAATCATCTAAATTTCTTATCCATCCCATTATCTTAGCATCATCAGCAAACATGTTTATATAATTCTGTATTCCAACTGGTAGATCATTTATGTAGACAATGAACATTTCTGGTGCATGTACTGTGGTACTCCACTTGTGACACTTCTCCAGTCCGATTGCCTCTGATTACTGCCCTCATTTTTCTATCAGTCAGAAAATTTTTCATCCATGTTAGAAGCTTACCTGTGACCCATCCAAAATTTTCTAGTTTCCAGAACAACCTCTTATGTGGAACTCTGTCGAAAGCCTTTTTTATGTCTAGATAGACGCAGTCGACCCAACTACCTTTTTCCTTTAAAATCTCTGTGGCTCAATCATAGAAACTGAGTAAATTCGATACACAGGATCTTCCAGATCGAAAACAATACTGTCTGTGTGATATTATATAATTTCTCTCCAGGTGTTCTACCCATTTAGTTTTTATTATTATTTTTTTTTTCAATCTTTTCACTGTTACACTTGTCAATGATTCAGGTCTATAACTGAGAGGGGTGGGGTCTTCCCTGTTGCCACTTTTGTAGATTGGAACTATGTTAGCCTTTTTCCACATGTTTGCTATGACTCCTGTACACAGGGATGCCTGAAAGATCAGGTGAAGTGAAAGGCTGAGCTCAGATGCACATTCTCTCAGAACCCATGGTGAAACTCCATCTGGACCAACTGCTTTGTTCTTACTTAGCTCCTTTAGCATATTTTCCACTTCATCTCTAGACACCTCTATACGCTGTATGATGTTCTCAGAAATTCTTATTGTGTCTGGTTCTCTTAAGATTTCATTTTGTGTAAACACACTTTGGAACTTTTGGTTTAATGTTTCAGACATTGCATTATCATTTTCTGTGAATCTGTTTCCTATTTTCAACCTCTGGATATTATCCTTTACCTGCAATTTGTTGTTTATGAATTTGTAGAATAGGCCCAGTTCTGTTTTACATTTATCCATTATCCCTTTTTAAAAATTTCTTTCTGCCTCTCCCCTTACTGCTGTATAGTTGTTTCTCGCATCTTTGTATCGCTGGTATGATTGGGGGTTTGGCTTCTTTCTATGTTGATACCTGCTTGATGGGGTTCTGCTCTTCTACTCCCCAAGCCCGGCCCGAGGCCAGGCTCGACTTGTGAGAGTTTGGTCCACCAGGCTGTTGCTTGGAGCGGCCCGCAGGGCCACATACCCACCACAGCCCGGCTGATCCAGAACTTCTCTTAGAAAACAGTCCAGTTTTCTCCTGAAGATGTCCACGGTTGTTCTGGCAATATTTCTTATAGTCGCTGGGAGGACGTTGAACAACCGCGGACCTCTGATGTTTATACAGTGCTCTCTGATTGTGCCTGTGGCACCTCTGCTCGTCACTGGTTCAATCTTGCATTTTTTTCCATATCGTTCACTCCAGTACATTGTTATTTTACTGTGTAGATTTGGGACCTGGCCCTCCAGTATCTTCCATGTGTATATTATTTGGTATCTCTCTCGTCTCCTTTCTAGAGAGTACATTTGGAGAGCTTTGAGACGATCCCAATAATTTAGGTGTTTTATCTCGTCTATGCGTGCCGTATATGTTCTCTGTATTCCCTCTATTTCAGCAATCTCTCCTGCTCTGAAGGGGGAAGTGAATACTGAGCAGTACTCGAGACGGGACAACATAAGTGACTTGAAGAGTACAACCATTGTGATGGGATCCCTGGATTTGAAAGTTCTCATAATCCATCCGATAATTTTTCTGGCTGACGCAATATTTGCTTGGTTATGCTCCCTAAACATTAGATCGTCGGACATCATTATTCCCAAATCCTTGACATGCTGTTTTTCTACTATGGGAAGATTCGATTGTGTTTTGTACCCTGTATTATGTTTCAGATCCTCATTTTTGCCATACCTGAAATTTATCACTGTTAAACATCATGTTATTTTCTGCTGCCCAATCGAAAACTTTGTTGACATCTGCTTGTAGTTTTTCAATGTCTTTCATTCCATTTTTGTCTCTTTTGGTCTGTGGCCCTCTCTCAATTTCTGTTGAACCAATCCTGTTTTCTGGCCCTGCATCTCTGTTTTGGTATGAATGTTTGTGTGCCTTCATTGTATATTTTGCAAAATTTGGCATACATTTAATTTACTTCCCTGTCTAGCAACAAGTCTGCCTAATTACTTATTAAAAAAAATTGAAGTTCCCCATAGTGACCTCTCTCTCTCTTGAAATCAAGTTTATCAACTGTTTCAATGTCCCCATTTTCTGTGTGTGTGTGTTTGGAGGCTAAGCTTGCTGATACCATGTGTGTGTGTGTTTGGAGGCTAAGCTTGCTGATACCATGTGTGTGTGTGTGTGTGTGTTTGGAGGCTAAGTTTGCTGATACCATGTGTGTGTGTGTTTGGAGGCTAAGCTTGCTGATACCATGTGTGTGTGTGTTTGGAGGCTAAGCTTGCTGATACCATGTGTGTGTGTGTGTGTGTGTGTGTTTGGAGGCTAAGCTTGCTGATACCATGTGTGTGTGTGTGTGTGTGTTTGGAGGCTAAGCTTGCTGATACCGTGTGTGTGTGTGTATTTGGAGGCTAAGCTTGCTGATACCATGTATGTGTGTGTGTGTGTGTGTGTGTGTGTGTGTTTGGAGGCTAAGCTTGCTGATACCGTTTGTGTGTGTGTGTGTGTGTTTAGAGGCTAAGCTTGATGATACCATGTGTGTATTTGGAGGCTAAGCTTGCTGATACCATGTGTGTGTGTGTGTTTGGAGGCTAAGCTTGCTGATACCATGTGTGTGTGTGTGTTTGGAGGCTACGCTTGCTGATACCATGTGTGTGTGTGTGTGTTTGGAGGCTAAGCTTGCTGATGCCATGTGTGTGTGTGTGTGTGTGTGTTTAGAGGCTAAGCTTGCTGATACCATGTGTGTGTGTGTATTTGGAGGCTAAGCTTGCTGATACCATTTGTGTGTGTGTGTTTAGAGGCTAAGCTTGCTGATACCATGTGTGTATTTGGAGGCTAAGCTTGCTGATACCATGTGTGTATTTGGAGGCTAAGCTTGCTGATACCATGTGTGTGTGTGTTTGGAGGCTAAGCTTGCTGATACCATGTGTGTGTGTGTGTTTGGAGGCTAAGTTTGCTAACACCGTGTGTGTACTCACCTGTTTAAATAATAATAGGGGTGTGTACCACCTCTGGTGCAATTGTAGGGACCCACAGCCTTGAAGAAAATAAAGAGTATTCAGAGTAGACCTTGTGGATTCTCACTGAACACTAATCTTTTCTTCTCCTATCACCCCTCTTATTTTGTTTTATGCTGTATTCTATTATATATCATATAAATACATAGCCAAATGGCAATATTTATTATGTCTATACAAAAAGAAGACATCCACTTTATTTTTTTTCTCTCCTTTGTTTCTATGTGGATTTTGTTGTGACTAATGATTCTCCTCCTTCCCATCAACAGGTCTTCCTCACTGGGCTTGCTCGGCTTTTGTGTTACTGTGAGGGTGCCATCATCGTTTACCCTTCAAGACTGACTCATGCTGGCATTGCATTTGTGGACTTCCCTTCACAGTAAACAGTCCTTCTCCATATGGTGATTGTCCAGGGCAAGCAGGGTGTGACTGCCATCTTGGAGAAGCAGGGTCTTTTAATATGAAGAATCTTCCGTCTTCTCTACTTACGCCAGCTTGTGACAGCCTTGCATTCTTGTTACTTCATGGCCCTTGGGCCTTTTTTATTTATTTTACATAATAATTTTTTTTATTAATACCCGTGTTTCACAAGAGATCCTTAACATTTTAAGCACCAATTGTATTGACTAATGTACGTCTTGTAACCTTTAAGACATAGACAAGACATAGATAAATGAGTGAATAATACTGAGTGACTAGGTTAGGGCGAGGAACATAGTACAGTGTCTGACTTTGGAAGAATGCCTACTGTTTTAGAAACCTTATTGCCATGATCATAATCGTATGGGTTAAAAAGCATTTGTTGTCACTCCTACACTGTGGCTTGTTGAGCTTAAAACCTTTGCTCCTTGTTCGTGTTACATCTGACCTTTTGAAGAAATTGTATGAATCAATATCCTCCAAATTGTTCAGTATTTTAAAGGTTTCGCTCTATTACTCTCTCATTTGCATATATCTAAGCATATAGATTAGATATAGATTTAGATTAGATTTTTTAGTCAGGTAAAGGTACATACATTGCAGATGAGTTACAAAGGGAAAGACAATGACTAGAGTTCACTAGCTCTATTGGAAGAGAAACGTCTGCAAGACAAGTGTGGGCAAAAATTAAGGTAGCTAAGGGGAGCAGAGCCCGGCCTGCGGCTCACAACGACCCCCAGGGTAAGGCTGAAGAACTAATTCACAAGTGGAGTGATGCAGCATCCTCCTCCTCCCTCCCTGCAGAAGTAAGCAGGGAACAGCTCCTCCGACATAATGACAGAAGGATTAGGATAACAAGAGCACAATCTAGTGATGACGAGTATGGGGAACCAATTACAGCCCAGGAAGTAAAGGGGGCTATGAAAAGGGTAAAAGTACAGCACCTGGTGAAGATGGCGTCACCTACGACATACTCAATGCAATGTGTGAAGTGTCTGGCAATCCACTACTACACCTGTTTAACACGTCATTCCTATGTGGAGTGTTGCCCACACAATGGAAACATGCAATAATGGTCCCAATACCGAAACCCAATGACCCTGGTAATTACAGACCTATCAGTCTCATGTAATGCACTTGGAAGATGCTTGAAAGGATCATCCTAAACCGACTATTGCACAAAATAGGCAGGTTAGGGGAGGGGTCAATGGATTTGTTAAAGGACGGAGCACAGCAAACTATAGTTAATTACCTTGCTAATGATACAGCTAAGTACTCCCAATAAACTCGCACCTCGGGGCAAAATTTTAAAATTTAAAATACAATACCTAAAGCCACTAATACGCATAGCGTTTCGGGCAAGTATATACGAAGTAAAACCCAAACAAAGAACTGACTCCGTAGGACCCATAAAAGATGAGACTAACAATTTTAAGTTGTATGATAAAAGGGCGGCAAACACTCTCAATGAATACCTAACATCAGTGTTCACACTAGAAAGCTTGAATGACATCCCATCACCAACACAAATGTTTGTCGGAGGTAAGGAGAATGAATTAAGAGAAATACCAATTACACGCGACACAATCAGGAAGAGCATTGACAAAGTAAAAGACTCAGAAGCCCAAAGTGTAAATGGATTTAAGTCCCAAGTCGTAAAGGAACTGGCAAATGAATTGGGTGGTTGTAGGTAGGAGCTGCCTCGTATGGGCCGGTGGGCCTTCTGCAGTTGCCTTTGTTCTTGTGTTCTTATGTTGAGTAGCAACATTTGCAAACTTGCAGATGATACAAAAATAGGTAGGGAAATTAACACGGAAGAAGACTCACTATCACTTCAAGTTGATCTAAATAGGGTTTTGAAATGGTCAAAAGATTGACAGATGCAGTTTAATGCTGATAAATGTAAAGTTTTGAGACTAGGTAATGATGATAGTTACAAGATACGAGCTAGATGGTGTTGAGATTGCGAAGTCGGATTGTGAAAGGGATCTGGGAGTTATGATTAGTAAGAATTTAAAACAAAAGGATCAATGCATGAATGCTCGTAATAAGGCAAATAGGACACTGGGATTTATTAATCGAAGTGTTAGTAACAAGACATCTGGTGTGGTTCTTCAGCTATATCTTGCTCTGGTTAGGCCCCATTTACATTATGCAGTTCAGTTTTGGTCGCCATATTATAGAATGAATATAAATTCACTTGAACGTGTCTAGAGTAGGATGACTAAGTTAATTCCCCAAAATAGAAATCTTTTATATGAAGAAAGATTAACAAAGCTTAAATTGCATTCACTGGAAAAGCGAAGAGTTAGGGGTGATATGATAGAGGTTTACAAGTGGATGAATGGACATAACAAAGGGGATATTAGTAGGGTATTAAAAGTATCAACACATGACAACACAAAACAATGGGTATAAATTGGATAAGTTTAGATTTAGGAAAGACTTGGGTAAATGCTGATTTGGCAACAGGGTTGTTGATTTGTGGAACCAATTACCGCGTAACGTGGTGGAGGTGGGGTCCCTCGATTGTTTCAAGCGTGGGTTGGACATGTATATGAGTGGGTTTGGGTGGTTATAGATAGGGGCTGCCTCGTATGGGCCAATAGGCCTTCTGCAGTTACCTTTATTCTTATGCTCTTAATTCACTATGCTTGCCAGTGAAACTCCTTTTCAGAAAATCGCTGGACCATGGAATAGTTCCCCTAGTAATAGTTGAAGGTGATGTAGTGATCGAGTAATCCTTATACTCCATTATCTCATCATCATAATGGCATAACTAATTACACAAGCATTAATCCTATCCCTATTTACAGGTAACGGTTTTCCACCCTTCTATATCTTACTGTGAGGTGTCGTCACCGTACATAAGCAAGCGACTTGAGAATAGCACATTACGGGCTATTCATGCCCGTGCCACCTCTTGGGTGGCTTAATCTTTATAAATAAATCAGAATAGCACACACCAATTGGTCCGGGAACCATCTCCCGTCACGCAGGGTGCAGTTGCGCCTCCACAGATCTCCAGTATCATCTTTTGAAACTGGTAATGGCTCAAAAGGGCCACCACTTACGGGGTATTCATGCCCGTGTCACCTCTTGGGTGGCTTAATCTTCATCAATCAATCGAATAGCACACAGTACAATCTCCAGTCAAGAATGTAGCACTCGGCGTGTACAGTTCTAATCGACCCAAGACGCTACAGCCTCGACACAGAGCAGACAGCAGACTACGACCGTTGTTCAGGTCCATGTAAACTACATCTACCCGAAGTCCTTCGTCTGAATAGCCAGTTACCAGTTACAGGAGATACTTTTTCACCCACAGAGTTATTAACTCATGGAACCGCCTACTCACCGAAGCGGTACGTGGCAAAACGATGCTGATTTTCAAAATATACCTGGAAAAGATCATTCCTCCCTACACCTGGGGGGTACCTTCGTTAAAGTAAAAAGGTATACAGAAATAACAAAGAAAATAGATATGAATACTATTACCTTCGATGTTAGTAGTAGTTGTGCAAGTGAGGAGAAAGAAAAAATATTACGGAGTTGGAAGGAAGTTTCTAAGGTACTCTCGTATCTCATGGAATGTGACGGACAGGGCAAAGGTAGTTTTATTATTAATCATGGATGAAAGTAGATTGATAATATTATCTTGGAACGTTAATGGATTAAAAACTAGAGCGGTGGATGTACACTATTATACTCTTAGAGAGAATATTAACATAGTAGCACTCCAGGAAACTGGGGATAGGGATGGTAACATTCTGAACATGAAGATGAACATGTTTAACATGAAGATGTTCAACTGCTGGGCGAGCCCTCTCCTACTCATCTGAGGGGAGGGAGATTAGATTATGCTTGTTTGATAAATGCTGAGGGCATAGAGGAGAATTGTCTTACTGTGGATGAAATGCTAAGAGATTTTGCATTACAAATACAGCTTAAACTAGATAAAAAGCATGCCTGCCTTCAGAGGAAAAGCTTAAAGTTTAATAAGGGAGAATTAAGGGGTCTTGTTGGTCATATTAAGTCTTGGTATGATACTTATAAGCCAGTTTCGGCAGAAGCATTTTATTAAGATTTAATTAAGGAGGTAGATGTATTTAATGCAACATTGAACAGGAAAACATCTGGTATAGAAAAGCATCCCACCATAAAAGTGTGCGGAGAAGAGAAAGGAAATTTGGAGCAAGTATTGGCAGGAGTTTGCAGAGAAAGTTAGAAGTAACAAACTTGAAGGAAATCTGGCAAGACATAAATGAAATAAGGGGTAAAAAGCATAATTTTGTTGCACATCCTGACCCGTAAGGATTTGCAAAAGGTCTCGTAAATAAATGGGCGGAAGCTGCCAAACTTAGTTCATTTAATTACCCGCTGTAACGAGAGAGTCGTTTGATTCTTGGAAAGATCTAAGAAAGGATTTTATACTTACAGCAGGTAACAGTGGTGATGTCACTTGCACAGGTATTACCAGAGAAGAACTAATAACGGCGATTAAAGTTGGGAAATCTACCGCCCCCTGGGGAGGATGGAGTAACTTATGAAATACTTAATGAACTTGCCATTATGACGAGAAGCCCGCTGTTAGACCTCTAATATTAATTATAAAGAGGGCAGAATTCCCAGTAAATGAAAAAGAACTATGATCATCCTTATCCCTAAAGCCAATGGAGAGTACAGGCCTGTGTCTTTAACCTCGTGTTTTTGTAAAATGATGGAGAGGATCATTTTAAATAAACTTTTGTGTATAACAGGTGATCAGCTGTCTAATAATTGTTCGGGTTCCTCAGAGGAAAAAGTACCTCTGACTGTATTATTAAATGTCTAGCTAATGGTAATGATTATTATAGAATATTTATTGATTTATAAGGAGCTTTTGATAAAGCCAACAAAGAGGTTATTTTATATGAATTAGCTGGTCATGGTGTTGAATGGAGATTATTGCGCTGGATAGGGGATTATCTTCAGGAAAGGAAGGCTCAGGTGTGGTATCAAGGTTGTATGGTTCAAGGTTCAAGGTATCAAGGTCAAGAACTCTGCACACCTCAGGGAGGAGTGTTGAGTCTCACCCTGTTTAATGTACTAATGAATAAGATAGCATCTGAGAAATACTCAAATTGGGTAACTCCAATCATATATGCCGATGATATTTTGTTTCAGGGCAAAGATATTTCAAAGGTTCAAACAGTGTTGGACAATTTCGGAAACCAGTGTCACCACATGGGACTAGTGGTTAATGAAGACAAAACTAAAGTTTGAATGTAGAAGTCGGAGGCCCATTATATTGGAAATAAACGGTAAAAATATAGAGTGTTAATATATATAAATATTTAGGCATATATGTTGGATATACCCATGAGAGTTTGGAAACTGAGATGAACAGACTGTTGAGTCAATGTCGGAAGAGATTACAACCTCTGAAGGCATTGGCATGCTGTGGAAAGGAGTGGGAGTCCAATTGCTACGGAAGATGTACATGAGTACTGTAAGATTTCTTATTGATTATGCTGCACCTGTCATTTCTTGTTTTGGTAAAGGTAGGATGGGCAAGTTGGAGAAGGTACAAAATGAAGCCGTTGGGGGTCGTTGTGAGCCGCTGCTACCTGAATTTTTGCCCACACTTGTCTTGCAGACGTTTCTCTTCCAATAGAGCTAGTGAACTCTAGTCATTGTCTTTCCCTTTGTAACTCATCTGCAATGTATGTACCTTTACCTGACTAAAAAATCTAATCTAAATCTATATCTAATCTATATGCTTAGATATATGCAAATGAGAGAGTAATAGAGCGAAACCTTTAAAATACTGAACAATTTGGAGGATATTGATTCATACAATTTCTTCAAAAGGTCAGATGTAACACGAACAAGGAGCAAAGGTTTTAAGCTCAACAAGCCACAGTGTAGGAGTGACAACAAATGCTTTTTAACCCATACGATTATGATCATGGCAATAAGGTTTCTAAAACAGTAGGCATTCTTCCAAAGTCAGACACTGTACTATGTTCCTCGCCCTAACCTAGTCACTCAGTATTATTCACTCATTTATCTATGTCTTGTCTATGTCTTAAAGGTTACAAGACGTACATTAGTCAATACAATTGGTGCTTAAAATGTTAAGGATCTCTTGTGAAACACGGGTATTAATAAAAAAAATTATTATGTAAAATAAATAAAAAAGGCCCAAGGGCCATGAAGTAACAAGAATGCAAGGCTGTCACAAGCTGGCATAAGTAGAGAAGACGGAAGATTCTTCATATTAAAAGACCCTGCTTCTCCAAGATGGCAGTCACACCCTGCTTGCCCTGGACAATCACCATATGGAGAAGGACTGTTTACTGTGAAGGGAAGTCCACAAATGCAATGCCAGCATGAGTCAGTCTTGAAGGGTAAACGATGATGGCACCCTCACAGTAACACAAAAGCCGAGCAAGCCCAGTGAGGAAGACCTGTTGATGGGAAGGAGGAGAATCATTAGTCACAACAAAATCCACATAGAAACAAAGGAGAGAAAAAAAATAAAGTGGATGTCTTCTTTTTGTATAGACATAATAAATATTGCCATTTGGCTATGTATTTATATGATATATAATAGAATACAGCATAAAACAAAATAAGAGGGGTGATAGGAGAAGAAAAGATTAGTGTTCAGTGAGAATCCACAAGGTCTTCTCTGAATACTCTTTATTTTCTTCAAGGCTGTGGGTCCCTACAATTGCACCAGAGGTGGTACACACCCCTATTATTATTTAAACAGGTGAGTAAAAATAGGTGAGTACACACACGGTGTTAGCAAACTTAGCCTCCAAACACACACACACACATGGTATCAGCAAGCTTAGCCTCCAAACACACACACACATGGTATCAGCAAGCTTAGCCTCCAAATACACACATGGTATCAGCAAGCTTAGCATCCAAATACACACATGGTATCAGCAAGCTTAACCTCTAAACACACACACACAAATGGTATCAGCAAGCTTAGCCTCCAAATACACACACACACATGGTATCAGCAAGCTTAGCCTCTAAACACACACACACACACACACACATGGTATCAGCAAGCTTAGCCTCCAAACACACACACACACACATGGTATCAGCAAGCTTAGCCTCCAAACACACACACACACATGGTATCAGCAAGCTTAGCCTCCAAACACACACACACACATGGTATCAGCAAGCTTAGCCTCCAAATACACACATG
This sequence comes from Procambarus clarkii, assembly GCF_040958095.1. Taxonomy (NCBI): domain Eukaryota; kingdom Metazoa; phylum Arthropoda; class Malacostraca; order Decapoda; family Cambaridae; genus Procambarus; species Procambarus clarkii. The sequence goes on from NW_027190001.1 coordinate 34,115, forward strand.
GTATCATCAAGCTAAGCCTCTAAACACACACACACACACACAAACGGTATCAGCAAGCTTAGCCTCCAAACACACACACACACACACACACACACACATACATGGTATCAGCAAGCTTAGCCTCCAAACACAGACACACACGGTATCAGCAAGCTTAGACTCCAAACACACACACACACACACATGGTATCAGCAAGCTTAGCCTCCAAACACACACACACATGGTATCAGCAAGCTTAGCCTCCAAACACACACACACATGGTATCAGCAAGCTTAGCCTCCAAACACAAACACACATGGTATCAGCAAGCTTAGCCTCCAAACACACACACACACACACACATGGTATCAGCAAGCTTAGCCTCCAAACACACACACACATGGTATCAGCAAGCTTAGCCTCCAAACACACACACACAGAAAATGGGGACATTGAAACAGTTGATAAACTTGATTTCAAGAGAGAGAGAGGTCACTATGGGGAACTTCAATTTTTTTTAATAAGTAATTAGGCAGACTTGTTGCTAGACAGGGAAGTAAATTAAATGTATGCCAAATTTTGCAAAATGTACAATGAAGGCACACAAACATTCATACCAAAACAGAGATGCAGGGCCAGAAAACAGGATTGGTTCAACAGAAATTGAGAGAGGGCCACAGACCAAAAGAGACAAAAATGGAATGAAAGACATTGAAAAACTACAAGCAGATGTCAACAAAGTTTTCGATTGGGCAGCAGAAAATAACATGATGTTTAACAGTGATAAATTTCAGGTATGGCAAAAATGAGGATCTGAAACATAATACAGGGTACAAAACACAATCGAATCTTCCCATAGTAGAAAAACAGCATGTCAAGGATTTGGGAATAATGATGTCCGACGATTTAATGTTTAGGGAGCATAACCAAGCAAATATTGCGTCAGCCAGAAAAATGATCGGATGGATTATGAGAACTTTCAAATCCAGGGATCCCATCACAATGGTTGTACTCTTCAAGTCACTTATGTTGTCCCGTCTCGAGTACTGCTCAGTATTCACTTCCCCTTTCAGAGCAGGAGAGATTGCAGAAATAGAGGGAATACAGAGAACATATACGGCACGCATAGACGAGATAAAACACCTAAATTATTGGGATCGTCTCAAAGCTCTCCAAATGTACTCTCTAGAAAGGAGACGAGAGAGATACCAAATAATATACACATGGAAGATACTGGAGGCCCAGGTCCCAAATCTACACAGTAAAATAACAACGTACTGGAGTGAACGATATGGAAAAAAATGCAAGATTGAACCAGTGAAGAGCAGAGGTGCCACAGGCACAATCAGAGAGCACTGTATAAACATCAGAGGTCCGCGGTTGTTCAACGTCCTCCCAGCGTCTATAAGAAATATTGCCGGAACAACCGTGGACATCTTCAGGAGAAAACTGGACTGTTTTCTAAGAGAAGTTCCGGATCAGCCGGGCTGTGGTGGGTATGTGGCCCTGCGGGCCGCTCCAAGCAACAGCCTGGTGGACCAAACTCTCACAAGTCGAGCCTGGCCTCGGGCCGGGCTTGGGGAGTAGAAGAGCAGAACCCCATCAAGCAGGTATCAATATAGAAAGAAGCCAAACCCCCAATCATACCAGCGATACAAAGATGCGAGAAACAACTATACAGCAGTAAGGGGAGAGGCAGAAAGAAATTTTTAAAAAGGGATAATGGATAAATGTAAAACAGAACTGGGCCTATTCTACAAATTCATAAACAACAAATTGCAGGTAAAGGATAATATCCAGAGGTTGAAAATAGGAAACAGATTCACAGAAAATGATAATGCAATGTCTGAAACATTAAACCAAAAGTTCCAAAGTGTGTTTATACAAAATGAAATCTTAAGAGAACCAGACACAATAAGAATTTCTGAGAACCTCATAGAGCGTATAGAGGTGTCTAGAGATGAAGTGGAAAATATGCTAAAGGAGCTAAGTAAGAACAAAGCAGTTGGTCCAGATGGAGTTTCACCATGGGTTCTGAGAGAATGTGCATCTGAGCTCAGCCTTTCACTTCACCTGATCTTTCAGGCATCCCTGTGTACAGGAGTCATAGCAAACATGTGGAAAAAGGCTAACATAGTTCCAATCTACAAAAGTGGCAACAGGGAAGACCCCACCCCTCTCAGTTATAGACCTGAATCATTGACAAGTGTAACAGTGAAAAGATTGAAAAAAAAAATAATAAAAACTAAATGGGTAGAACACCTGGAGAGAAATTATATAATATCACACAGACAGTATTGTTTTCGATCTGGAAGATCCTGTGTATCGAATTTACTCAGTTTCTATGATTGAGCCACAGAGATTTTAAAGGAAAAAGGTAGTTGGGTCGACTGCATCTATCTAGACATAAAAAAGGCTTTCGACAGAGTTCCACATAAGAGGTTGTTCTGGAAACTAGAAAATTTTGGATGGGTGACAGGTAAGCTTCTAACATGGATGAAAAATTTTCTGACTGATAGAAAAATGAGGGCAGTAATCAGAGGCAATCGGACTGGAGACGTGTCACAAGTGGAGTACCACAGTACATGCACCAGAAATGTTCATTGTCTACATAAATGATCTACCAGTTGGAATACAGAATTATATAAACATGTTTGCTGATGATGCTAAGATAATGGGATGGATAAGAAATTTAGATGATTGTCATGCCCTTCAAGAAGACCTGGACAAAATAAGTATATGGAGCACCACTTGGCAAATTAAATTTAATGTGAATAAATGCCATGTTATGGAATGTGGAATAGAACATAGATCCCACACAACCTACAAATTATGTGAGAAATCTTTATATAATTCTGATAAAAGAAAGAGGTCTAGGGTTGATTCTAGATAGAAAACTATCACTTGAGGCCCACATAAAGAACGTTGTGTGAGGAGCCTATGTCACGCATTCTAACTTCAGAATTTCGTTTAAATACATGGATGGCGAAATACTTAAGAAATTGTTCACGAGTTTTGTTCGGCCAAAGCTAGAATATGCAGCGGTTGTGTGGTGCCCATATCTTAAGAAGCACATCAACAAACTGGAAAAGGTGCAAAGACATGCTACTAAGTGGCTCCCAGAACTAAAGGGCAAGAGCTATGTGGAGAGGTCAGTGGCATTATATATGCCAAAACTAGAAGACAACAAAAAGAGGTGATAAAATCACTATGTACAAAATAGTAACAGGAATTGATAAAATCGATAGGGAAGATTTCCCGAGACCTGGAACTTCAAAAACAAAAGGTCATAGATTTAAACTAACTAAACAAAGATGCAAAAGAAATATACAAAAATTTCCTTTCGCATACAGAGTGGTACACGGTTGGAACAAGTTAAGTGAGAAGGTGGTGGCGGCCAAGACC
>NW_027190001.1:42500-63263 GCF_040958095.1 Procambarus clarkii
CACATTTTACTGTTGCGTTAAACAGAGGCTACAGTTAAGGAATTGCGCCCAGTAAATCCTCCCCGGCCATGATACGAACCCATGAAATAGCGCTCACGGAACGCTAGGCGAGTGTCCTACCACTACACCACCTGCTGCAATATTATTATAAAAGAAATATTACTTATTACAATCGTAAATACTAAATACCTGTTGTGTTGATTTAGGGGCGACGACGATCGTGGGATCGGATGCGAGCCACAGGTGGCCTACACCATGCTTTCTGAGGCGTCCCTCTCATAACAAAAACAAATCCGTGCATTCATACACAAACAGAGATCCCGTGGTTATGTGAATACTTGCAATTCTTTTACTTAAAATAATAACATTTAGATTAATAATAATTAACATAATTTTTACTCAAGATTCATAAAAATCATTAATACTATTTTAAAAGAAGATTTATAAGACATCTAAAAACAGATATACAGACTTTGTGTGATATTTATTTCAACATTATATATTAATAGAATGTTGTAACTATTATTTTTAAATATTAGGTAGTTTCCAGCTACGTATATCGCATATAAACGTTGCAAAAAGATTTTAGACTTAATTAACACATTACACATTTATGGAGTAATTAACAACAAAACAATCTTTATTTTCATTGCAGAACATATATCAGAGCATACTAGTGACTCATACATTTAAAATAGTGTGATTTTTAAACAATTCGGTTGTAAACCCGCAGAACCGCCTACCCGCCAAAGACGTAACATGAAAAATAGTATATAATTCATTATTTTAAATTCCATATATAATCATTAATAATTTTCGGCAGCTATCGAGGTTCTCCATAGGTAAATTCCTGTACTCTAACAAGATGCTACTTGCTGTTTAGCTGTTTAAATTCTTGGAAAATCGTAATGACCAGCGACATAAAATATAACAATGAAATAGTAGCTGGTAACTGTAGCTGAACGAAAAATTAAATTCCAAATTGATTAGATGTTTTCCTAAATATGAAGATCGACCTGTAGGAATTTTATGAATTATGGACTAATTAAACAAAAAAAATAGGTAATTTTACTTGAAGAACAGATACCAGAGAATAGTTAGTGAGTACATTTATATTGTATAATGGGAGAAAGCCCCTGGTAGCCGCGAATTAAAATAACCACCTACATTAATTGATAACTAGGAAATAGTATCTGGAAACTTTATCTGAACGAAAACACAATACCAATTTGTTTAGATGTTTTTCTTAATATAAAGATCAACAGTAAGGAATCTTATTCATTATGGACAAATTAACAAAAAAAACGATAATTTTCATTGAGGACCATATATTAGAGCATACTTAGTCACTTATATATTAAAAGTATTGTGTATTTTGAACCATTGAGGTTGTAAACAAACAGAACGGCCTACCCGAAAAGTCGTAACATAAAATGTTGCATATGTTTGCTAACTTATTATTTGATAAATGATTATTATTAATTTACGACAACTATAGAGGTTTCCCATTAGTTAAATTACTGTAGTCTGACTAAATGCTACTACAAAACCTATATAAATCCTGGGAAAGTCACAATGACCAGCGACATTAAAGCATGGAGGGTTAAATAGTAACAGGCAACTGTCGGCGAACGAAAAATTCATTTCCAAATTTATTAGATGTTTTCCTAAATATAAAGATCGATAGGCTGGAATTTTCTGGATTATGGCCTAATTAAGGCAAAAATATATATATTTTTACTTGAAGAACAAATATCAGAGCATAGTCAGTGAGTTATAGAATAATAAGAGTGTGGTATTTCATTGTATAACAAGAGATAGTCCATGGAAGCGATAATAGACGTAGTTTTACACAAAATAACGTCCAAAAACAGCCATAGAGTCAAACGGCAAATGTTAACGTTCTTTTTAAGAGGACAGGTTGCAATGTGAGAGAACTCGTGTCCAGCTTATAAGCCTATACTTGCATAAACCACAAGGGAAGATTAACAATCTTTGGACAACACCCACAAGTGAGACTCGAACCCAGAAAGCACAATTACCTTCCAGTAGCTGCCATAACTAGTATGCTTTAACCCACTACACCATCAGACCCTACAAAAGAAGTTGAGAATTCGAGATATATATATCTCAAACATCTCCACTTCCCGAGGGCACCAGATGAGTGTGGGGTCAGTCTGCATTTTTCGGCAAGCCACTGTCAATGTGAGAGAACTCGTGTCCAGCTTATAAGCCTATACTTGCATAAACCACAAGGGAAGATTAACAATCTTTGGACAACACCCACCAGTGAGACTCGAACCCAGAAAGCACAACTACCTTCCAGTAGCTGCCATAACTAGTATGCTTTAACCCACTACACCATCAGACCCTACAAAAGAAGTTGAGAATTCGAGATATATATATCTCAAACATCTCCACTTCCCGAGGGCACCAGATGAGTGTGGGGTCAGTCTGCATTTTTCGTCAAGCCACTGTCAATGTGAGAGAACTCGTGTCCAGCTTATAAGCCTATACTTGCATAAACCACAAGGGAAGATTAACAATCTTTGGACAACACCCACAAGTGAGACTCGAACCCAGAAAGCACAACTACCTTCCAGTAGCTGCCATAACTAGTATGCTTTAACGCACTACACCATCAGACCCTACAAAAGACGTTGAGAATTCGAGATATATATATCTCAAACATCTCCACTTCCCGAGGGCACCAGATGAGTGTGGGGTCAGTCTGCATTTTTCGTCAAGCCACTGTCAATGTGAGAGAACTCGTGTCCAGCTTATAAGCCTATACTTGCATAAACCACAAGGGAAGATTAACAATCTTTGCACAACACCCACCAGTGAGACTCGAACCCAGAAAGCACAACTACCTTCCAGTAGCTGCCATAACTAGTATGCTTTAACGCACTACACCATCAGACCCTACAAAAGACGTTGAGAATTCGAGATATATATATCTCAAACATCTCCACTTCCCGAGGCCACCAGATGAGTGTGGGGTCAGTCTGCATTTTTCGTCAAGCCACTGTCAATGTGAGAGAACTCGTGTCCAGCTTATAAGCCTATACTTGCATAAACCACAAGGGAAGATTAACAATCTTTGGACAACACCCACCAGTGAGACTCGAACCCAGAAAGCACAACTACCTTCCAGTAGCTGCCATAACTAGTATGCTTTAACCCACTACACCATCAGACCCTACAAAAGAAGTTGAGAATTCGAGATATATATATCTCAAACATCTCCACTTCCCGAGGGCACCAGATGAGTGTGGGGTCAGTCTGCATTTTTCGTCAAGCCACTGTCAATGTGAGAGAACTCGTGTCCAGCTTATAAGCCTATACTTGCATAAACCACAAGGGAAGATTAACAATCTTTGGACAACACCCACCAGTGAGACTCGAACCCAGAAAGCACAACTACCTTCCAGTAGCTGCCATAACTAGTATGCTTTAACCCACTACACCATCAGACCCTACAAAAGAAGTTGAGAATTCGATATATATATATCTCAAACATCTCCACTTCCCGAGGGCACCAGATGAGTGTGGGGTCAGTCTGCATTTTTCGTCAAGCCACTGTCAATGTGAGAGAACTCGTGTCCAGCTTATAAGCCTATACTTGCATAAACCACAAGGGAAGATTAACAATCTTTGGACAACACCCACCAGTGAGACTCGAACCCAGAAAGCACAACTACCTTCCAGTAGCTGCCATAACTAGTATGCTTTAACCCACTACACCATCAGACCCTACAAAAGAAGTTGAGAATTCGATATATATATATCTCAAACATCTCCACTTCCCGAGGGCACCAGATGAGTGTGGGGTCAGTCTGCATTTTTCGTCAAGCCACTGTCAATGTGAGAGAACTCGTGTCCAGCTTATAAGCCTATACTTGCATAAACCACAAGGGAAGATTAACAATCTTTGGACAACACCCACCAGTGAGACTCGAACCCAGAAAGCACAACTACCTTCCAGTAGCTGCCATAACTAGTATGCTTTAACCCACTACACCATCAGACCCTACAAAAGAAGTTGAGAATTCGAGATATATATATCTCAAACATCTCCACTTCCCGAGGGCACCAGATGAGTGTGGGGTCAGTCTGCATTTTTCGTCAAGCCACTGTCAATGTGAGAGAACTCGTGTCCAGCTTATAAGCCTATACTTGCATAAACCACAAGGGAAGATTAACAATCTTTGGACAACACCCACCAGTGAGACTCGAACCCAGAAAGCACAACTACCTTCCAGTAGCTGCCATAACTAGTATGCTTTAACCCACTACACCATCAGACCCTACAAAAGAAGTTGAGAATTCGAGATATATATATCTCAAACATCTCCACTTCCCGAGGGCACCAGATGAGTGTGGGGTCAGTCTGCATTTTTCGTCAAGCCACTGTCAATGTGAGAGAACTCGTGTCCAGCTTATATGCCTATACTTGCATAAACCACAAGGGAAGATTAACAATCTTTGGACAACACCCACCAGTGAGACTCGAACCCAGAAAGCACAACTACCTTCCAGTAGCTGCCATAACTAGTATGCTTTAACCCACTACACCATCAGACCCTACAAAAGAAGTTGAGAATTCGAGATATATATATCTCAAACATCTCCACTTCCCGAGGGCACCAGATGAGTGTGGGGTCAGTCTGCATTTTTCGTCAAGCCACTGTCAATGTGAGAGAACTCGTGTCCAGCTTATAAGCCTATACTTGCATAAACCACAAGGGAAGATTAACAATCTTTGGACAACACCCACCAGTGAGACTCGAACCCAGAAAGCACAACTACCTTCCAGTAGCTGCCATAACTAGTATGCTTTAACCCACTACACCATCAGACCCTACAAAAGAAGTTGAGAATTCGATATATATATATCTCAAACATCTCCACTTCCCGAGGGCACCAGATGAGTGTGGGGTCAGTCTGCATTTTTCGTCAAGCCACTGTCAATGTGAGAGAACTCGTGTCCAGCTTATAAGCCTATACTTGCATAAACCACAAGGGAAGATTAACAATCTTTGGACAACACCCACCAGTGAGACTCGAACCCGGAAAGCACAACTACCTTCCAGTTGCTGCCATAACTAGTATGCTTTAACCCACTACACCATCAGACCCTACAAAAGAAGTTGAGAATTCGAGATATATATATCTCAAACATCTCCACTTCCCGAGGGCACCAGATGAGTGTGGGGTCAGTCTGCATTTTTCGTCAAGCCACTGTTAATGTGAGAGAACTCGTGTCCAGCTTATAAGCCTATACTTGCATAAACCACAAGGGAAGATTAACAATCTTTGGACAACACCCACCAGTGAGACTCGAACCCAGAAAGCACAACTACCTTCCAGTAGCTGCCATAACTAGTATGCTTTAACCCACTACACCATCAGACCCTACAAAAGAAGTTGAGAATTCGAGATATATATATCTCAAACATCTCCACTTCCCGAGGGCACCAGATGAGTGTGGGGTCAGTCTGCATTTTTCGTCAAGCCACTGTTAATGTGAGAGAACTCGTGTCCAGCTTATAAGCCTATACTTGCATAAACCACAAGGGAAGATTAACAATCTTTGGACAACACCCACCAGTGAGACTCGAACCCAGAAAGCACAACTACCTTCCAGTAGCTGCCATAACTAGTATGCTTTCACCCACTACACCATCAGACCCTACAAAAGAAGTTGAGAATTCGAGATATATATATCTCAAACATCTCCACTTCCCGAGGGCACCAGATGAGTGTGGGGTCAGTCTGCATTTTTCGTCAAGCCACTGTCAATGTGAGAGAACTCGTGTCCAGCTTATAAGCCTATACTTGCATAAACCACAAGGGAAGATTAACAATCTTTGGACAACACCCACCAGTGAGACTCGAACCCAGAAAGCACAACTACCTTCCAGTAGCTGCCATAACTAGTATGCTTTAACCCACTACACCATCAGACCCTACAAAAGAAGTTGAGAATTCGAGATATATATATCTCAAACATCTCCACTTCCCGAGGGCACCAGATGAGTGTGGGGTCAGTCTGCATTTTTCGTCAAGCCACTGTCAATGTGAGAGAACTCGTGTCCAGCTTATAAGCCTATACTTGCATAAACCACAAGGGAAGATTAACAATCTTTGGACAACACCCACCAGTGAGACTCGAATCCCAGAAAGCACAACTACCTTCCAGTAGCTGCCATAACTAGTATGCTTTAACCCACTACACCATCAGACCCTACAAAAGAAGTTGAGAATTCGAGATATATATATCTCAAACATCTCCACTTCCCGAGGGCACCAGATGAGTGTGGGGTCAGTCTGCATTTTTCGTCAAGCCACTGTCAATGTGAGAGAACTCGTGTCCAGCTTATATGCCTATACTTGCATAAACCACAAGGGAAGATTAACAATCTTTGGACAACACCCACCAGTGAGACTCGAACCCTGAAAGCACAACTACCTTCCAGTAGCTGCCATAACTAGTATGCTTTCACCCACTACACCATCAGACCCTACAAAAGAAGTTGAGAATTCGAGATATATATATCTCAAACATCTCCACTTCCCGAGGGCACCAGATGAGTGTGGGGTCAGTCTGCATTTTTCGTCAAGCCACTGTCAATGTGAGAGAACTCGTGTCCAGCTTATAAGCCTATACTTGCATAAACCACAAGGGAAGATTAACAATCTTTGGACAACACCCACCAGTGAGACTCGAACCCAGAAAGCACAACTACCTTCCAGTAGCTGCCATAACTAGTATGCTTTAACCCACTACACCATCAGACCCTACAAAAGAAGTTGAGAATTCGATATATATATATCTCAAACATCTCCACTTCCCGAGGGCACCAGATGAGTGTGGGGTCAGTCTGCATTTTTCGTCAAGCCACTGTCAATGTGAGAGAACTCGTGTCCAGCTTATAAGCCTATACTTGCATAAACCACAAGGGAAGATTAACAATCTTTGGACAACACCCACCAGTGAGACTCGAACCCAGAAAGCACAACTACCTTCCAGTAGCTGCCATAACTAGTATGCTTTAACCCACTACACCATCAGACCCTACAAAAGAAGTTGAGAATTCGATATATATATATCTCAAACATCTCCACTTCCCGAGGGCACCAGATGAGTGTGGGGTCAGTCTGCATTTTTCGTCAAGCCACTGTCAATGTGAGAGAACTCGTGTCCAGCTTATAAGCCTATACTTGCATAAACCACAAGGGAAGATTAACAATCTTTGGACAACACCCACCAGTGAGACTCGAACCCAGAAAGCACAACTACCTTCCAGTAGCTGCCATAACTAGTATGCTTTAACCCACTACACCATCAGACCCTACAAAAGAAGTTGAGAATTCGAGATATATATATCTCAAACATCTCCACTTCCCGAGGGCACCAGATGAGTGTGGGGTCAGTCTGCATTTTTCGTCAAGCCACTGTCAATGTGAGAGAACTCGTGTCCAGCTTATAAGCCTATACTTGCATAAACCACAAGGGAAGATTAACAATCTTTGGACAACACCCACCAGTGAGACTCGAACCCAGAAAGCACAACTACCTTCCAGTAGCTGCCATAACTAGTATGCTATTACCCACTACACCATCAGACCCTACAAAAGAAGTTGAGAATTCGAGATATATATATCTCAAACATCTCCACTTCCCGAGGGCACCAGATGAGTGTGGGGTCAGTCTGCATTTTTCGTCAAGCCACTGTCAATGTGAGAGAACTCGTGTCCAGCTTATAAGCCTATACTTGCATAAACCACAAGGGAAGATTAACAATCTTTGGACAACACCCACCAGTGAGACTCGAACCCAGAAAGCACAACTACCTTCCAGTAGCTGCCATAACTAGTATGCTTTAACCCACTACACCATCAGACCCTACAAAAGAAGTTGTGAATTCGAGATATATATATCTCAAACATCTCCACTTCCCGAGGGCACCAGATGAGTGTGGGGTCAGTCTGCATTTTTCGTCAAGCCACTGTTAATGTGAGAGAACTCGTGTCCAGCTTATAAGCCTATACTTGCATAAACCACAAGGGAAGATTAACAATCTTTGGACAACACCCACCAGTGAGACTCGAACCCAGAAAGCACAACTACCTTCCAGTAGCTGCCATAACTAGTATGCTTTAACCCACTACACCATCAGACCCTACAAAAGAAGTTGAGAATTCGAGTTATATATATCTTAAACATCTCCACTTCCCGAGGGCACCAGATGAGTGTGGGGTCAGTCTGCATTTTTCGTCAAGCCACTGTCAATGTGAGAGAACTCGTGTCCAGCTTATAAGCCTATACTTGCATAAACCACAAGGGAAGATTAACAATCTTTGGACAACACCCACCAGTGAGACTCGAATCCAGAAAGCACAACTACCTTCCAGTAGCTGCCATAACTAGTTTGCTTTAACCCACTACACCATCAGACCCTACAAAAGAAGTTGAGAATTCGAGATATATATATCTCAAACATCTCCACTTCCCGAGGGCACCAGATGAGTGTGGGGTCAGTCTGCATTTTTCGTCAAGCCACTGTCAATGTGAGAGAACTCGTGTCCAGCTTATATGCCTATACTTGCATAAACCACAAGGGAAGATTAACAATCTTTGGACAACACCCACCAGTGAGACTCGAACCCAGAAAGCACAACTACCTTCCAGTAGCTGCCATAACTAGTATGCTTTAACCCACTACACCATCAGACCCTACAAAAGAAGTTGAGAATTCGAGATATATATATATCTCAAACATCTCCACTTCCCGAGGGCACCAGATGAGTGTGGGGTCAGTCTGCATTTTTCGTCAAGCCACTGTCAATGTGAGAGAACTCGTGTCCAGCTTATAAGCCTATACTTGCATAAACCACAAGGGAAGATTAACAATCTTTGGACAACACCCACCAGTGAGACTCGAACCCAGAAAGCACAACTACCTTCCAGTAGCTGCCATAACTAGTATGCTTTAACCCACTACACCATCAGACCCTACAAAAGAAGTTGAGAATTCGAGATATATATATCTCAAACATCTCCACTTCCCGAGAGCACCAGATGAGTGTGGGATCAGTCTGCATTTTTCGTCAAGCCACTGTCAATGTGAGAGAACTCGTGTCCAGCTTATAAGCCTATACTTGCATAAACCACAAGGGAAGATTAACAATCTTTGGACAACACCCACCAGTGAGACTCGAACCCAGAAAGCACAACTACCTTCCAGTAGCTGCCATAACTAGTATGCTTTAACCCACTACACCATCAGACCCTACAAAAGAAGTTGAGAATTCGAGATATATATATCTCAAACATCTGCACTTCCCGAGGGCACCAGATGAGTGTGGGGTCAGTCTGCATTTTTCGTCAAGCCACTGTCAATGTGAGAGAACTCGTGTCCAGCTTATAAGCCTATACTTGCATAAACCACAAGGGAAGATTAACAATCTTTGGACAACACCCACCAGTGAGACTCGAACCCAGAAAGCACAACTACCTTCCAGTAGCTGCCATAACTAGTATGCTTTAACCCACTACACCATCAGACCCTACAAAAGAAGTTGAGAATTCGAGATATATATATCTCAAACATCTCCACTTCCCGAGGGCACCAGATGAGTGTGGGGTCAGTCTGCATTTTTCGTCAAGCCACTGTCAATGTGAGAGAACTCGTGTCCAGCTTATAAGCCTATACTTGCATAAACCACAAGGGAAGATTAACAATCTTTGGACAACACCCACCAGTGAGACTCGAACCCAGAAAGCACAACTACCTTCCAGTAGCTGCCATAACTAGTATGCTATTACCCACTACACCATCAGACCCTACAAAAGAAGTTGAGAATTCGAGATATATATATCTCAAACATCTCCACTTCCCGAGGGCACCAGATGAGTGTGGGGTCAGTCTGCATTTTTCGTCAAGCCACTGTCAATGTGAGAGAACTCGTGTCCAGCTTATAAGCCTATACTTGCATAAACCACAAGGGAAGATTAACAATCTTTGGACAACACCCACCAGTGAGACTCGAACCCAGAAAGCACAACTACCTTCCAGTAGCTGCCATAACTAGTATGCTTTAACCCACTACACCATCAGACCCTACAAAAGAAGTTGAGAATTCGAGATATATATATCTCAAACATCTCCACTTCCCGAGGGCACCAGATGAGTGTGGGGTCAGTCTGCATTTTTCGTCAAGCCACTGTCAATGTGAGAGAACTCGTGTCCAGCTTATAAGCCTATACTTGCATAAACCACAAGGGAAGATTAACAATCTTTGGACAACACCCACCAGTGAGACTCGAACCCAGAAAGCACAACTACCTTCCAGTAGCTGCCATAACTAGTATGCTTTAACCCACTACACCATCAGACCCTACAAAAGAAGTTGAGAATTCGAGATATATATATCTCAAACATCTCCACTTCCCGAGGGCACCAGATGAGTGTGGGGTCAGTCTGCATTTTTCGTCAAGCCACTGTCAATGTGAGAGAACTCGTGTCCAGCTTATAAGCCTATACTTGCATAAACCACAAGGGAAGATTAACAATCTTTGGACAACACCCACCAGTGAGACTCGAACCCAGAAAGCACAACTACCTTCCAGTAGCTGCCATAACTAGTATGCTTTAACCCACTACACCATCAGACCCTACAAAAGAAGTTGAGAATTCGAGATATATATATCTCAAACATCTCCACTTCCCGAGGGCACCAGATGAGTGTGGGGTCAGTCTGCATTTTTCGTCAAGCCACTGTCAATGTGAGAGAACTCGTGTCCAGCTTATAAGCCTATACTTGCATAAACCACAAGGGAAGATTAACAATCTTTGGACAACACCCACCAGTGAGACTCGAACCCAGAAAGCACAACTACCTTCCAGTAGCTGCCATAACTAGTATGCTTTAACCCACTACACCATCAGACCCTACAAAAGAAGTTGAGAATTCGAGATATATATATCTCAAACATCTCCACTTCCCGAGGGCACCAGATGAGTGTGGGGTCAGTCTGCATTTTTCGTCAAGCCACTGTCAATGTGAGAGAACTCGTGTCCAGCTTATAAGCCTATACTTGCATAAACCACAAGGGAAGATTAACAATCTTTGGACAACACCCACCAGTGAGACTCGAACCCAGAAAGCACAACTACCTTCCAGTAGCTGCCATAACTAGTATGCTTTAACCCACTACACCATCAGACCCTACAAAAGAAGTTGAGAATTCGAGATATATATATCTCAAACATCTCCACTTCCCGAGGGCACCAGATGAGTGTGGGGTCAGTCTGCATTTTTCGTCAAGCCACTGTCAATGTGAGAGAACTCGTGTCCAGCTTATAAGCCTATACTTGCATAAACCACAAGGGAAGATTAACAATCTTTGGACAACACCCACCAGTGAGACTCGAACCCAGAAAGCACAACTACCTTCCAGTAGCTGCCATAACTAGTATGCTTTAACCCACTACACCATCAGACCCTACAAAAGAAGTTGAGAATTCGAGATATATATATCTCAAACATCTCCACTTCCCGAGGGCACCAGATGAGTGTGGGGTCAGTCTGCATTTTTCGTCAAGCCACTGTCAATGTGAGAGAACTCGTGTCCAGCTTATAAGCCTATACTTGCATAAACCACAAGGGAAGATTAACAATCTTTGGACAACACCCACCAGTGAGACTCGAACCCAGAAAGCACAACTACCTTCCAGTAGCTGCCATAACTAGTATGCTTTAACCCACTACACCATCAGACCCTACAAAAGAAGTTGAGAATTCGAGATATATATATCTCAAACATCTCCACTTCCCGAGGGCACCAGATGAGTGTGGGGTCAGTCTGCATTTTTCGTCAAGCCACTGTCAATGTGAGAGAACTCGTGTCCAGCTTATAAGCCTATACTTGCATAAACCACAAGGGAAGATTAACAATCTTTGGACAACACCCACCAGTGAGACTCGAACCCAGAAAGCACAACTACCTTCCAGTAGCTGCCATAACTAGTATGCTTTAACCCACTACACCATCAGACCCTACAAAAGAAGTTGAGAATTCGAGATATATATATCTCAAACATCTCCTACTTCCCGAGGGCACCAGATGAGTGTGGGGTCAGTCTGCATTTTTCGTCAAGCCACTGTCAATGTGAGAGAACTCGTGTCCAGCTTATAAGCCTATACTTGCATAAACCACAAGGGAAGATTAACAATCTTTGGACAACACCCACCAGTGAGACTCGAACCCAGAAAGCACAACTACCTTCCAGTAGCTGCCATAACTAGTATGCTTTAACCCACTACACCATCAGACCCTACAAAAGAAGTTGAGAATTCGAGATATATATATCTCAAACATCTCCACTTCCCGAGGGCACCAGATGAGTGTGGGGTCAGTCTGCATTTTTCGTCAAGCCACTGTCAATGTGAGAGAACTCGTGTCCAGCTTATAAGCCTATACTTGCATAAACCACAAGGGAAGATTAACAATCTTTGGACAACACCCACCAGTGAGACTCGAACCCAGAAAGCACAACTACCTTCCAGTAGCTGCCATAACTAGTATGCTTTAACCCACTACACCATCAGACCCTACAAAAGAAGTTGAGAATTCGAGATATATATATCTCAAACATCTCCACTTCCCGAGGGCACCAGATGAGTGTGGGGTCAGTCTGCATTTTTCGTCAAGCCACTGTCAATGTGAGAGAACTCGTGTCCAGCTTATAAGCCTATACTTGCATAAACCACAAGGGAAGATTAACAATCTTTGGACAACACCCACCAGTGAGACTCGAACCCAGAAAGCACAACTACCTTCCAGTAGCTGCCATAACTAGTATGCTTTAACCCACTACACCATCAGACCCTACAAAAGAAGTTGAGAATTCGAGATATATATATCTCAAACATCTCCACTTCCCGAGGGCACCAGATGAGTGTGGGGTCAGTCTGCATTTTTCGTCAAGCCACTGTCAATGTGAGAGAACTCGTGTCCAGCTTATAAGCCTATACTTGCATAAACCACAAGGGAAGATTAACAATCTTTGGACAACACCCACCAGTGAGACTCGAACCCAGAAAGCACAACTACCTTCCAGTAGCTGCCATAACTAGTATGCTTTAACCCACTACACCATCAGACCCTACAAAAGAAGTTGAGAATTCGAGATATATATATCTCAAACATCTCCACTTCCCGAGGGCACCAGATGAGTGTGGGGTCAGTCTGCATTTTTCGTCAAGCCACTGTCAATGTGAGAGAACTCGTGTCCAGCTTATAAGCCTATACTTGCATAAACCACAAGGGAAGATTAACAATCTTTGGACAACACCCACCAGTGAGACTCGAACCCAGAAAGCACAACTACCTTCCAGTAGCTGCCATAACTAGTATGCTTTAACCCACTACACCATCAGACCCTACAAAAGAAGTTGAGAATTCGAGATATATATATCTCAAACATCTCCACTTCCCGAGGGCACCAGATGAGTGTGGGGTCAGTCTGCATTTTTCGTCAAGCCACTGTCAATGTGAGAGAACTCGTGTCCAGCTTATAAGCCTATACTTGCATAAACCACAAGGGAAGATTAACAATCTTTGGACAACACCCACCAGTGAGACTCGAACCCAGAAAGCACAACTACCTTCCAGTAGCTGCCATAACTAGTATACTTTAACCCACTACACCATCAGACCCTACAAAAGAAGTTGAGAATTCGAGATGTATATATCTCAAACATGTCCACTTCCCGAGGGCACCAGATGAGTGTGGGGTCAGTCTGCATTTTTCGTCAAGCCACTGTCAATGTGAGAGAACTCGTGTCCAGCTTATAAGCCTATACTTGCATAAACCACAAGGGAAGATTAACAATCTTTGGACAACACCCACCAGTGAGACTCGAATCCAGAAAGCACAACTACCTTCCAGTAGCTGCCATAACTAGTATGCTTTAACCCACTACACCATCAGACCCTACAAAAGAAGTTGAGAATTCGAGATATATATATCTCAAACATCTCCACTTCCCGAGGGCACCAGATGAGTGTGGGGTCAGTCTGCATTTTTCGTCAAGCCACTGTCAATGTGAGAGAACTCGTGTCCAGCTTATATGCCTATACTTGCATAAACCACAAGGGAAGATTAACAATCTTTGGACAACACCCACCAGTGAGACTCGAACCCAGAAAGCACAACTACCTTCCAGTAGCTGCCATAACTAGTTTGCTTTAACCCACTACACCATCAGACCCTACAAAAGAAGTTGAGAATTCGAGATATATATATATCTCAAACATCTCCACTTCCCGAGGGCACCAGATGAGTGTGGGGTCAGTCTGCATTTTTCGTCAAGCCACTGTCAATGTGAGAGAACTCGTGTCCAGCTTATAAGCCTATACTTGCATAAACCACAAGGGAAGATTAACAATCTTTGGACAACACCCACCAGTGAGACTCGAACCCAGAAAGCACAACTACCTTCCAGTAGCTGCCATAACTAGTTTGCTTTAACCCACTACACCATCAGACCCTACAAAAGAAGTTGAGAATTCGAGATATATATATCTCAAACATCTCCACTTCCCGAGGGCACCAGATGAGTGTGGGATCAGTCTGCATTTTTCGTCAAGCCACTGTCAATGTGAGAGAACTCGTGTCCAGCTTATAAGCCTATACTTGCATAAACCACAAGGGAAGATTAACAATCTTTGGACAACACCCACCAGTGAGACTCGAACCCAGAAAGCACAACTACCTTCCAGTAGCTGCCATAACTAGTATGCTTTAACCCACTACACCATCAGACCCTACAAAAGAAGTTGAGAATTCGAGATATATATATCTCAAACATCTGCACTTCCCGAGGGCACCAGATGAGTGTGGGGTCAGTCTGCATTTTTCGTCAAGCCACTGTCAATGTGAGAGAACTCGTGTCCAGCTTATAAGCCTATACTTGCATAAACCACAAGGGAAGATTAACAATCTTTGGACAACACCCACCAGTGAGACTCGAACCCAGAAAGCACAACTACCTTCCAGTAGCTGCCATAACTAGTATGCTTTAACCCACTACACCATCAGACCCTACAAAAGAAGTTGAGAATTCGAGATATATATATCTCAAACATCTCCACTTCCCGAGGGCACCAGATGAGTGTGGGGTCAGTCTGCATTTTTTCGTCAAGCCACTGTTAATGTGAGAGAACTCGTGTCCAGCTTATAAGCCTATACTTGCATAAACCACAAGGGAAGATTAACAATCTTTGGACAACACCCACCAGTGAGACTCGAACCCACAAAGCACAACTACCTTCCAGTAGCTGCCATAACTAGTATGCTATTACCCACTACACCATCAGACCCTACAAAAGAAGTTGAGAACTCGAGATATATATATCTCAAACATCTCCACTTCCCGAGGGCACCAGATGAGTGTGGGGTCAGTCTGCATTTTTCGTCAAGCCACTGTCAATGTGAGAGAACTCGTGTCCAGCTTATAAGCCTATACTTGCATAAACCACAAGGGAAGATTAACAATCTTTGGACAACACCCACCAGTGAGACTCGAACCCTGAAAGCACAACTACCTTCCAGTAGCTGCCATAACTAGTATGCTTTCACCCACTACACCATCAGACCCTACAAAAGAAGTTGAGAATTCGAGATATATATATCTCAAACATCTCCACTTCCCGAGGGCACCAGATGAGTGTGGGGTCAGTCTGCATTTTTCGTCAAGCCACTGTCAATGTGAGAGAACTCGTGTCCAGCTTATAAGCCTATACTTGCATAAACCACAAGGGAAGATTAACAATCTTTGGACAACACCCACCAGTGAGACTCGAACCCAGAAAGCACAACTACCTTCCAGTAGCTGCCATAACTAGTATGCTTTAACCCACTACACCATCAGACCCTACAAAAGAAGTTGAGAATTCGAGATATATATATCTCAAACATCTCCACTTCCCGAGGGCACCAGATGAGTGTGGGGTCAGTCTGCATTTTTCGTCAAGCCACTGTTAATGTGAGAGAACTCGTGTCCAGCTTATAAGCCTATACTTGCATAAACCACAAGGGAAGATTAACAATCTTTGGACAACACCCACCAGTGAGACTCGAACCCAGAAAGCACAACTACCTTCCAGTAGCTGCCATAACTAGTATGCTTTAACCCACTACACCATCAGACCCTACAAAAGAAGTTGAGAATTCGAGATATATATATCTCAAACATCTCCACTTCCCGAGGGCACCAGATGAGTGTGGGGTCAGTCTGCATTTTTCGTCAAGCCACTGTCAATGTGAGAGAACTCGTGTCCAGCTTATAAGCCTATACTTGCATAAACCACAAGGGAAGATTAACAATCTTTGGACAACACCCACCAGTGAGACTCGAACCCAGAAAGCACAACTACCTTCCAGTAGCTGCCATAACTAGTATGCTTTAACCCACTACACCATCAGACCCTACAAAAGAAGTTGAGAATTCGAGATATATATATCTCAAACATCTCCACTTCCCGAGGGCACCAGATGAGTGTGGGGTCAGTCTGCATTTTTCGTCAAGCCACTGTCAATGTGAGAGAACTCGTGTCCAGCTTATAAGCCTATACTTGCATAAACCACAAGGGAAGATTAACAATCTTTGGACAACACCCACCAGTGAGACTCGAACCCAGAAAGCACAACTACCTTCCAGTAGCTGCCATAACTAGTATGCTTTAACCCACTACACCATCAGACCCTACAAAAGAAGTTGAGAATTCGAGATATATATATCTCAAACATCTCCACTTCCCGAGGGCACCAGATGAGTGTGGGGTCAGTCTGCATTTTTCGTCAAGCCACTGTCAATGTGAGAGAACTCGTGTCCAGCTTATAAGCCTATACTTGCATAAACCACAAGGGAAGATTAACAATCTTTGGACAACACCCACCAGTGAGACTCGAACCCAGAAAGCACAACTACCTTCCAGTAGCTGCCATAACTAGTATGCTTTAACCCACTACACCATCAGACCCTACAAAAGAAGTTGAGAATTCGAGATATATATATCTCAAACATCTCCACTTCCCGAGGGCACCAGATGAGTGTGGGGTCAGTCTGCATTTTTCGTCAAGCCACTGTCAATGTGAGAGAACTCGTGTCCAGCTTATAAGCCTATACTTGCATAAACCACAAGGGAAGATTAACAATCTTTGGACAACACCCACCAGTGAGACTCGAACCCAGAAAGCACAACTACCTTCCAGTAGCTGCCATAACTAGTATGCTTTAACCCACTACACCATCAGACCCTACAAAAGAAGTTGAGAATTCGAGATATATATATCTCAAACATCTCCACTTCCCGAGGGCACCAGATGAGTGTGGGGTCAGTCTGCATTTTTCGTCAAGCCACTGTCAATGTGAGAGAACTCGTGTCCAGCTTATAAGCCTATACTTGCATAAACCACAAGGGAAGATTAACAATCTTTGGACAACACCCACCAGTGAGACTCGAACCCAGAAAGCACAACTACCTTCCAGTAGCTGCCATAACTAGTATGCTTTAACCCACTACACCATCAGACCCTACAAAAGAAGTTGAGAATTCGAGATATATATATCTCAAACATCTCCACTTCCCGAGGGCACCAGATGAGTGTGGGGTCAGTCTGCATTTTTCGTCAAGCCACTGTCAATGTGAGAGAACTCGTGTCCAGCTTATAAGCCTATACTTGCATAAACCACAAGGGAAGATTAACAATCTTTGGACAACACCCACCAGTGAGACTCGAACCCAGAAAGCACAACTACCTTCCAGTAGCTGCCATAACTAGTATGCTTTAACCCACTACACCATCAGACCCTACAAAAGAAGTTGAGAATTCGAGATATATATATCTCAAACATCTCCACTTCCCGAGGGCACCAGATGAGTGTGGGGTCAGTCTGCATTTTTCGTCAAGCCACTGTCAATGTGAGAGAACTCGTGTCCAGCTTATAAGCCTATACTTGCATAAACCACAAGGGAAGATTAACAATCTTTGGACAACACCCACCAGTGAGACTCGAACCCAGAAAGCACAACTACCTTCCAGTAGCTGCCATAACTAGTATGCTTTAACCCACTACACCATCAGACCCTACAAAAGAAGTTGAGAATTCGAGATATATATATCTCAAACATCTCCACTTCCCGAGGGCACCAGATGAGTGTGGGGTCAGTCTGCATTTTTCGTCAAGCCACTGTCAATGTGAGAGAACTCGTGTCCAGCTTATAAGCCTATACTTGCATAAACCACAAGGGAAGATTAACAATCTTTGGACAACACCCACCAGTGAGACTCGAACCCAGAAAGCACAACTACCTTCCAGTAGCTGCCATAACTAGTATGCTTTAACCCACTACACCATCAGACCCTACAAAAGAAGTTGAGAATTCGAGATATATATATCTCAAACATCTCCACTTCCCGAGGGCACCAGATGAGTGTGGGGTCAGTCTGCATTTTTCGTCAAGCCACTGTCAATGTGAGAGAACTCGTGTCCAGCTTATAAGCCTATACTTGCATAAACCACAAGGGAAGATTAACAATCTTTGGACAACACCCACCAGTGAGACTCGAACCCAGAAAGCACAACTACCTTCCAGTAGCTGCCATAACTAGTATGCTTTAACCCACTACACCATCAGACCCTACAAAAGAAGTTGAGAATTCGAGATATATATATCTCAAACATCTCCACTTCCCGAGGGCACCAGATGAGTGTGGGGTCAGTCTGCATTTTTCGTCAAGCCACTGTCAATGTGAGAGAACTCGTGTCCAGCTTATAAGCCTATACTTGCATAAACCACAAGGGAAGATTAACAATCTTTGGACAACACCCACCAGTGAGACTCGAACCCAGAAAGCACAACTACCTTCCAGTAGCTGCCATAACTAGTATGCTTTAACCCACTACACCATCAGACCCTACAAAAGAAGTTGAGAATTCGAGATATATATATCTCAAACATCTCCACTTCCCGAGGGCACCAGATGAGTGTGGGGTCAGTCTGCATTTTTCGTCAAGCCACTGTCAATGTGAGAGAACTCGTGTCCAGCTTATAAGCCTATACTTGCATAAACCACAAGGGAAGATTAACAATCTTTGGACAACACCCACCAGTGAGACTCGAACCCAGAAAGCACAACTACCTTCCAGTAGCTGCCATAACTAGTATGCTTTAACCCACTACACCATCAGACCCTACAAAAGAAGTTGAGAATTCGAGATATATATATCTCAAACATCTCCACTTCCCGAGGGCACCAGATGAGTGTGGGGTCAGTCTGCATTTTTCGTCAAGCCACTGTCAATGTGAGAGAACTCGTGTCCAGCTTATAAGCCTATACTTGCATAAACCACAAGGGAAGATTAACAATCTTTGGACAACACCCACCAGTGAGACTCGAACCCAGAAAGCACAACTACCTTCCAGTAGCTGCCATAACTAGTATGCTTTAACCCACTACACCATCAGACCCTACAAAAGAAGTTGAGAATTCGAGATATATATATCTCAAACATCTCCACTTCCCGAGGGCACCAGATGAGTGTGGGGTCAGTCTGCATTTTTCGTCAAGCCACTGTCAATGTGAGAGAACTCGTGTCCAGCTTATAAGCCTATACTTGCATAAACCACAAGGGAAGATTAACAATCTTTGGACAACACCCACCAGTGAGACTCGAACCCAGAAAGCACAACTACCTTCCAGTAGCTGCCATAACTAGTATGCTTTAACCCACTACACCATCAGACCCTACAAAAGAAGTTGAGAATTCGAGATATATATATCTCAAACATCTCCACTTCCCGAGGGCACCAGATGAGTGTGGGGTCAGTCTGCATTTTTCGTCAAGCCACTGTCAATGTGAGAGAACTCGTGTCCAGCTTATAAGCCTATACTTGCATAAACCACAAGGGAAGATTAACAATCTTTGGACAACACCCACCAGTGAGACTCGAACCCAGAAAGCACAACTACCTTCCAGTAGCTGCCATAACTAGTATGCTTTAACCCACTACACCATCAGACCCTACAAAAGAAGTTGAGAATTCGAGATATATATATCTCAAACATCTCCACTTCCCGAGGGCACCAGATGAGTGTGGGGTCAGTCTGCATTTTTCGTCAAGCCACTGTCAATGTGAGAGAACTCGTGTCCAGCTTATAAGCCTATACTTGCATAAACCACAAGGGAAGATTAACAATCTTTGGACAACACCCACCAGTGAGACTCGAACCCAGAAAGCACAACTACCTTCCAGTAGCTGCCATAACTAGTATGCTTTAACCCACTACACCATCAGACCCTACAAAAGAAGTTGAGAATTCGAGATATATATATCTCAAACATCTCCACTTCCCGAGGGCACCAGATGAGTGTGGGGTCAGTCTGCATTTTTCGTCAAGCCACTGTCAATGTGAGAGAACTCGTGTCCAGCTTATAAGCCTATACTTGCATAAACCACAAGGGAAGATTAACAATCTTTGGACAACACCCACCAGTGAGACTCGAACCCAGAAAGCACAACTACCTTCCAGTAGCTGCCATAACTAGTATGCTTTAACCCACTACACCATCAGACCCTACAAAAGAAGTTGAGAATTCGAGATATATATATCTCAAACATCTCCACTTCCCGAGGGCACCAGATGAGTGTGGGGTCAGTCTGCATTTTTCGTCAAGCCA
>NW_027190002.1:0-63247 GCF_040958095.1 Procambarus clarkii
CACTCAAGTTCAATGATGTCACATTGTCTATAACATGTTTAGTTGTTGACATTATTCATTTTCCTGGAGACATTCTCTTAGGTCTGTACACCATGATTGATGAAAATATTGCACTGTTTCCCCATCGTTGGAACATTAGTATCAAAGACCACGTCATACCCTTGTGTAGCATGTATCGACAGGGCCACGAGTTCAACCTTCAATCAGATTACGTTAATTTTGTTGACACCCGCCTTGCAAGCGTAGGTTTGTCAGATCATTGTCGTGGTAGCATACCCGAGAAATCAGGCACTCGATTGAAGCATAGTAGTTGTGCAGTTGTTAAGGAGAATGAGTATCGGGACTTTCTGGAAGGGGACGCCTTAACGGATTCTCGTTGTCTCGCTCGCCTGGCAGCTTCCATCTCTGAAGTCAGTGGTTCCACGGCTACTAACACTGTGCTACACCCTCATTGTCTCACCAGAATAAGAGTTAAGGTTCAGGGAGTGCCTGAGTTGTCGGATGTGATTGCGGAAAGTGAAACATGTAAAGTGAATGGTACATTTGTTGAACCCTCCTGACACACAGTGCAGGATGGTACTGTTACATTATTTATTGCAAACACTAGTAATGCCGACATCCATCTCCAGTCTGGTACCCATGTTGTAGATTTTGCCCATTACTCGTTACCGGTGCGAGTTGTGGATGATGTCTCCATGGATCATACTGTTTGTACACTCACACCAGGAGAACAGGGATCTCAGCCAGAGGTGCAAGCGCAACACCTCAGTCCTACTGATTTTCCTGACTCTGTGGCTCAGCTTTTGGAAATTTTGAACAGGAATAGAGCTGTTGTTGCTCTACCAGGAGAAAAGTTAGGTCTCACTCCTCTTATTACACATAAAACTATGGTATTTGTGCTTGGGGCTCTACTACCCAAAATCACTTACGTCCTCTAATTACTCAACACAAAGCTGCTATTAGGACAATATCCAACTCTGGCCCCAGACATCACTCGGTGCCCCTACTCAAATCTCTGAATATGTTAGACACTAAGTCACTGCACATTCTCTCATGTGTATTATACATATATAAAACGCTAAACTATAATGCCAATCCTGACCTCAAAAGCTTCATAAAAGGTTGTAACAGAACCCATGAGCACTACACCAGAAATAAATACAGTTTTGATATTCCTAGAGTACGACTTAATCAAACTAGAAATGCTCTACAAATCAAGGGGCCCAGAATGTGGAATGACCTTCCCAACCATGTTAAAGACTGTACCTCTCTCTACCAGTTTAAGATAAAAACGAAGCTATACCTAATTAATTCCCAGTAACCTACCTTACCCTTCTATTGTCAACCAATGTCTGTTTTTTTAAAGAGCACTGTTTGTCGACATAATTGTATTTGTTCTGCTGTTTCAGCTATGTTTTATTTCTTGTTTTCATTCTACTCTTTATGCTCAATTAGTATTAAGCTTGTCATTTAAGTTTTTCATGCCCGAAACGCTTTGCGTAATAGTGGCTTTAGGCATTGTATGTACTAGCTCTACCTATAAGTCAACCAATCCTTGTAAAAATTTCTTGTATGTATGTACCTTACCTAAATAAACATTTTTTTTTTTTTTTTTTTTTTTTTTTTTTTTTTTTTTTTTTTAAATTCCCCTTGAACAAGGAACTACGCCTATTTATGTACCAGCTTACCGTCTTCCCCATTCTCAGAGAGCAGAAGCAGATAGACTCATAGAGAAAATGTTACAGAGTGATGTAATTGAATCGAGTAATTCGCCATGGAACGCTCCATTGATTCTTGTACCAAAGGGAGATGGGACTTGGAGACCTGTAATCGATTATCGGAAGCTTAACAGAGTAACGATACCTGATCATTTCCAACTTCCAGTCCTATATGATTTGTTGCAAAGTATTGGTCGAAACAAAGTATTCTCAACATTAGATTTATTGCAGGGATTCTGGCAAATCCCCCCTTAATGAGGAAAGTAAACAATTGACAGCCTTTAGTACTCCCAATGACCATTTTCATTTCAAAAGAATACCGTTTGGTTTGCGGAGCAGTCCAATAACCTTTTTACAGCTCATGACAAATCTATTTCGTAGATTGATAGGAAGTACTCTTCTAGTTTACCTTAATGATCTCATAATCATGTCGCAAGATGTTCAGACTCATTTCCAGAACCTTGAGAAAGTACTTGCAAAGCTCGCAGAAGCAAATTTGAAAATGAGCTTGCAAAATGTTCATTTTTAAAGGAGAAAATTAATTTCCTAGGTCATACAGTTACACCTTCAGGTATTACATTGAATGAATAAAAAATTGTTGCTGCTCGTGATTTTCTAACGCCTTGTACCGCAGAAGCCGTAAGACAGTTCACAGGTCTTGTAGGATTTTGTCGCTCATTTATTGCTGGATTCTCTATTATAGCCGCCCCACTTAACAAGTTGCAAAGAAAAGATGAACCCTTTGTTTGGGGAGTGGCCCGGGATCAGTCATAAAAAAAAACTCATGCAGCCTTGATCTCGTCACCTGTCCTTAGGTACCCAGATTTTTCTAAACCTTTACGTTGGTTACAGATGCTAGTGACATAGGTTTAGGTGCTGCATTACTTCAAACAGAAGGTCACAGAGATCACGCAATAGCTTGTGCAAGCCGTACATTATCTAAAGAAGAGGAAAATTATAGCGTAACAGAATGAGAAGCCTTGGCAGTTGTCGGGGCACTTAAACATTTCAGGGATACAATTTATAATTACCCAGTTCATGTTCTTACAGATCTTAATTACTCTACACCAGTATTATCTTACCTAATCTACTGTCTTCACTAGTATTATCTTACCTTCTCTCCTGTCATCACAGGTATTTTCTTACCTTCTCTCATGTCATCACAGGTATTTTCTTACCTTCTTAACTGTCATCACTTATATTATCTTACCTACCCTACTCTCATCAATAGTATTATCGTAGCTACTCTACTGTCATCACTAGTATTATCTTACCTTCTCTCTTGTCATCACTGGTATTATTTTACCTACCCTACTCTCATCAATAGTATTATCGTAGCTACTCTACTGTCATCACAGGTATTATCTTACCTACTCTCCTGTCATCACTGGTATTATTTTACCTACCCTACTGTCATCAATAGTATTATCGTAGCTACTCTACTGTCATCACTAGTATTATCTTACCTTCTCTCTTGTCATCACTGGTAATATCTTACTTACTCTACTGTCATCACTAGTATTATCTTACCTAATCTACTGTCATCACCAGTATTATCTTACCTTCTTTCTAGTCATCACTGGTATTATCTTACTTACACTACTGTCATCACTAGTATTATCTTACCTAATCTACTTTCATCACTGGTATTATCTTACCATCTTTCCTTTCATCACTTGTATTATCTTACCTACTCTCCTGTCAACACAGATATTATCTTACCAACTCTCCTGTCATCACTGGTATTATCTTATCTTTTCTCCTGTCATCACTGATTTTATCTTACCTATTCTACTGTTTTCACTGGCATTATCTTGCCTACCCTTCCTGTCATCACTAGTATTATCTTACCTTCTCTCCTGTCATCACGGGTATTATCCTACCCACCCACCTGTCATCACTGGCATTATCTTACTTTCTTTCCTGTCATCACTGATATTATCTTACCTTCTCTTTTGTCATCACTGGTATTATCTTGCCTACTCAACTGTCATCACTGGTATTATCTTACTTTCTCTCCTGCCATCGCTGGTACTAACTTTGCTTCTCTCCTGTCACAACTGATATTATCTTACCTT
The DNA here is from genome assembly GCF_040958095.1 of Procambarus clarkii. Taxonomy (NCBI): domain Eukaryota; kingdom Metazoa; phylum Arthropoda; class Malacostraca; order Decapoda; family Cambaridae; genus Procambarus; species Procambarus clarkii. The sequence goes on from NW_027190002.1 coordinate 3,797, forward strand.
CTCGCCTGTCATCACTGGTATTATCATACCTACTCTACTGTCATCACTGGTATTATCTTACCTACTTTCCTGATATCACTGGTAATATATAACCTTCTCTACTGTCATCACTGGTATTATCTTACCTACTTTTGGGCATCACTGGTATTATCTTATGTACTTTCATGTCATCACTGGTATTATCTTACGTTCTTTCATATCATCACTGGTGTTATTTTTCCTACTCATCTGTCATCACTGGTATTATCTTACCTTCTCTCCTGTCATCACTGGTATTATCCTACTTACTCTACTGTCATCACTAGTATTATCTTGCCTAATCTACTGTCATCACTAGTATTATCTTACCTTCTCTCCTGTCATCACTGGTATTATCCTACTTACTCTACTGTCATCACTAGTATTATCTTACCTAATCTACTGTCATCACTAGTATTATCTTACCTTCTCTCATGTCATCACTGGTATTATCTTACTTACTCCTCTGTTATCACTAGTATTATCTTACCTAATCTATTGTCATCACTAGTATTATCTTACCTAATCTACTGTCATCACTAGTATTATCTTACATAATCTACTGTCATCACTAGTATTATCTTTCCTTCTCTCCTGTCATCACTGGTATTATATCACTTACTCTACTGTCATCACTAGTATTATTTTACCTAATCTACTGTCATCACTAGTATTATCTTACCTAATCTACTGTCATCACTAGTATTATCTTACCTAATCTACTGTCATCACTAGTATTATCTTGCCTAATCTACTGTCATCACTAGTATTATCTTACCTAATCTACTGTCATCACTAATATTATCTTACCTAATCTACTGTCATCACTAGTATTATCTTACCTAATCTACTGTCATCACTAGTATTATCTTACCTAATCTACTGTCATTACTGTTATTATCTTACCTCTTCTCCTGTCTTCACAGGTATTATCTTACCCACCCTCCTGTCATCACTGGTATTATCTTACCTTCTCTCCTGTCATCACTTGTATTATCTTACCTATTCTACTGTCATCACTAGTATTATCTTACCTACTCTCCTGCCATCACTGGTATTATCCTACCCACCCTCCTGTCATCACAGGTATTATCTTAACTACTCTACTGTCATCACTGGTATTATCTTACGGTCTCTCGTTCCATCACTGGTATTATCTTACCTTCTCTCCTGAAATCACTGCTATTATCCTACCTATTTTACTGGCATCACTGGTATTATCTTACCTACTTTCCTGTCATCACTGGTATTATCTTACCCACCCTCATGTCATTACTGGTATTATCTTACCTTCTCTTCTGTCATTACTGGCATTATCTTACCTATTCTACTGTTATCACTGGTATTATCTTACCTACCCTCCTGTCATCACTGGTATTATCTTACCTTCTCTCCTGTCATCACTGGTATTATATTACCTTCTCTCCTGTCATCAATCTTATTATTATCAATCGTATTATCTTACGTTCTTTCATGTCATCACTGGTATTATATTACTTTTCTGTCATCACTGGTATTATCTTACCTTCTCTTCTGTCATCACTGGTATTATCTTACCTACTTTTGGGCATCACTGGTATTATCATACGTTCTTTCATGTCATCACTGTTGTTATCGTACCTACTCTTCTGTCATCACTAGTATTATCTTATCTACTCTACTCTCATCACTGGTACTATCGTAGCTACTCTACTGTCATCACTAGGATTATCTTACCTTCTCTCCTGTCATCACTGGTATTTTCTTATTTACTCTACTGTCATCACTAGTATTATCTTACCTAATCTACTGTCATCCCGAGTATTATCTTACCTTCTCTCTTGTCATTACTGGTATTATCTTACTTACTCTACTGTCATCACTAGTATTATCTCCTACTGTCATCACTGGTATTATCTTACCATCTTTCCTGTCATCACTGGTATTATCTTACCTTCTCTCCTGAAATTACTGCTATTATCTTACCTTCTCTCCTGTCATCACTAGTATTAGCTTACCTTCTCTCCTGTCATCACTGGTATTATCTTACCTTCTTAACTATCATCACTGGTATTATATTACCTACTGTACTATCGTCACTATTATTATTTTACCTACTTTTGGGCATCACTGGTATTATCTTACGTTCTTTCATGTCATCACTGGTATTATCTTACGTTCTTTCATGTCATCACCGGTATTATCTTACGTTCTGTCATGTCATCACTAGTGGTATCTTACCTACTCTTCTGTCATCACTGGTGTTATCTTACCTACTCTACTCTCATCACTGGTATTATCGTTGCTACTCTACTGTGATCACTATTATTATCTTACCTACTCTCGTCATCACTGGTATTATCTTTCTCTACTGTCATCACTAGTATTATCTTACATAATCTACTGTCATCTTTGGTATTATCTTAATCTACTGTCATCACTAGTATTATCTTACCTAATCTACTGTCATCACTAGTATTATCTTACCTTCTCTCCTGTCATCACTGGTATTATCTTACTCTACTGTCATCACTAGTATTATCTTACTTAATCTACTGTCATCACTAGTATTACCTTATCTTTTCTCCTGTCATCATTGGTTTTATCTTACCTATTCTACTGTTATCACTGGCATTATCTTACCTACCCTCCTGTCACCACCAGTATTATCTTACCTTCTCTCTTGTCATCAATTGTATTACCTTACCTATTCTCTCCTGTCATCACTGGTATTATCTTACTGACTCTACTGTCATCACTAGTATTATTTTACATATTCTACTGTCATCACTGGTATTATCTTACCATCTTTCCTGTCATCACTGGTATTATCTTACTTACTCTCCTGTCATCACATGTATTATCTTACCAACTTTCCTGTCATCACTGGTATTATCTTATCTTCTCTCCTGTCATCACTGGTATTATCTTACCTACTCTACTGTCATCATTGATATTATCTTACCTACCCTCATTTCATTACTGGTATTATCTTACCTTCTCTCTTGTCGTCACTAGTATTATCTTACGTTCTCTCCTTCCATCACTGGTATTATCTTACATTCTCTCCTGTCATCACTTGTATAATCTTATCTATTCTCCTGTCATCACTGGTATTATCTTACTTATTCTCCTGTCATCACTGGTATTATCCTACCATCTGTCCTGTCATCATTGATATTATCTTATCTTCTCTCCTGTCATCACAGATGTTATCTTACCTTCTCTCATGTCATCACTGGTATTATCTTCCCATCTCTCCTGTCATCACTCGTATTATCTTCTCATCTTTACTGTCATCACTGGTATTATCTTAACTGCTATAATGTCATCAATGGTATTTTCTTACCAACTCTCCTGTCATCACTTGTATTATCTTACTTTCTCTCCTGTCATCACTCGTAGTATCTTACCTACTCTACTTCATCACTGGTGTTATCTTACCAACTCTCATGTCATCACTAGTATTATCTTACCTACTCTACTTTCATCACTGGTATTATCTTATCATCTTTCCTGTCATCACTGATATTATCTTACCTTCTCTCCTGTCATCACTGGTATTATCTTCCCTACTCTACTGTCATCACTGGTATTATCTTACCAACTCTCATGTCATCATTGTTATTATCTTACCTACTCTACTGTCATCACTGGTATTATCTTATCATCTTTCCTGTCATCACTGATATTATCTTACCTTCTCTCCTGTCATCACTGGTATTATCTTCCCTACTCTACTGTCTTCACTAGTATTATCTTACCTAATCTACTGTCATCACTAGTATTATCTTACCTTCTCTCCTGTCATCACTGGTATTATCTTACTCTACTGTCATCACTAGTATTATCTTACTTAATCTACTGTCATTACTGTTATTATCTTACCTATTCTCCTGTCATCACAGGTATTATCTTACCCACCCTCCTGTCATCACTGGTATTATCTTACCTTCTCTCCTGTCATCACTTGTATTATCTTACCTATTCTACTGTCATCACTAGTATTATCTTACCTACTCTCCTGCCATCACTGGTATTATCCTACCCACCCTCCTGTCATCACTGGTATTATCTTACCTTCTCTCCTGTCATCACTTGTATTATCTTACCTATTCTACTGTCATCACTAGTATTATCTTAACTACTCTACTGTCATCACTGGTATTATCTTACGGTCTCTCGTTCCATCACTGGTATTATCTTACCTTCTCTCCTGAAATCACTGCTATTATCCTACCTATTTTACTGGCATCACTGGTATTATCTTACCTGCTTTCCTGTCATCACTGGTATTACCCACCCTCATGTCATTACTGGTATTATCTTACCTTCTCTTCTGTCATCACTGACATTATCTTACCTATTCTACTGTCATCACTGGTATTATCTTACCTACCCTCCTGTCATCACTGGTATTATCTTACCCTCTCTCCTGTCATCGCTGGTATTAACTTACCTTCTCTCCTGTCATCACTGGTATTATCGTACCTACTTTACTATCATCACTGGTATTATCTTACCTACTTTACTATAATCACTTGTATTATCTTATCTACTTTCCTGATATCACTAGTATTATATTACCTTCTCTCCTGTCATCAATCTTATTATTATCAATCGTATTATCTTACGTTCTTTCATGTCATCACTGGTATTATCTTACTTTTCTGTCATCACTGGTATTATCTTACCTTCTCTTCTGTCATCACTGGTATTATCTTACCTACTTTTGGGCATCACTGGTATTATCTTACGTTCTTTCATGTCATCACTTGTATTATCTTACGTTCTTTCATATCATGAATGGTATTATCTTAAGTTCTTTCATGTCATCACTGTTGTTATCTTACCTACTCTTCTGTCATTACTAGTATTATCTTATCTACTCTACTCTCATCACTGGTACTATCGTAGCTAATCTATTGTCATCACTAGGATTATCTTACCTTCTCTCCTGTCATCACTGGTATTATCTTACTTACTTTACTGTCATCAATAGTATTATCTTACCTAATCTACTGTCATCCCGAGTATTATCTTACCTTCTCTCCTGTCATTACTGGTATTATCTTACTTACTCTACTGTCATCACTAGTATTATCTCCTACTGTCATCACTGGTATTATCTTACCATCTTTCCTGTCATCACTGGTATTATCTTACCTTCTCTCCTGAAATCACTGCTATTATCTTACCTATTCTCCTGTCATCACTGGTATTATCTTACCTGCTCCTCTGTCATCACTGGTATTATCTTACCTTCTCAACAGTCATCACTGGTATTATCGTAGCTACTCTACTGTCATCACTAGTATTATCTTACCGTCTCTCCTGTCGTCACTGGTATTATCTTACCTTCTTAACTATCATCACTGGTATTATATTACCTACTGTACTATCGTCACTGGTATTATTTTACCTACTTTTGGGCATCACTGGTATTATCTTTCGTTCTTTCATGTCATCATTGGTGTTATCTTACGTTCTTTCATCTCATCACCAGTATTATCTTACGTTCTGTCATGTCATCACTAGTGGTGACTATGTATGGTGACTTACCCTTCTATTGTCAACCAATGTCTGTTTTTTTAAAGAGCGCTGTTTTTTTTTGTTTTTTTTTTTTTTTTGAGATATATACAAGAGTTGTTACATTCTTGTACAGCCACTAGTACGCGTAGCGTTTCGGGCAAGTCCTTAATCCTATGGTCCCTGGAATACGATCCCCTGCCGCGAAGAATCGTTTTTTCATCCCAGTACACATTTTACTGTTGCGTTAAACAGAGGCTACAGTTAAGGATTTGCGCCCAGTAAGTCCTCCCCGGCCAGGATACGAACCCATGACGTAGCGCTCGCGGAACGCCAGGCGAGTGTCTTACCACTACACCACGGTGTCGACTGTTTGTCGACATAATTGTATTTGTTCTGCTGTTTCAGCTATGTTTTATTTCTTGTTTTCATTCTACTCTTTATGCTCAATTAGTATTAAGCTTGTCATTTAAGTTTTTCATGCCCGAAACGCTTTGCGTAATAGTGGCTTTGGGCATTGTATGTACTAGCTCTACCTATAAGTCAACCAATCCTTGTAAAAATTTCTTGTATGTATGTACCTTACCTAAATAAACATTTTATTTTATTTTATTTTATTATTTTTTATTTTTTAAAATTCCCCTTGAACAAGGAACTACGCCTATTTATGTACCAGCTTACCGTCTTCCCCATTCTCAGAGAGCAGAAGCAGATAGACTCATAGAGAAAATGTTACAGAGTGATGTAATTGAATCGAGTAATTCGCCATGGAACGCTCCATTGATTCTTGTACCAAAGGGAGATGGGACTTGGAGACCTGTAATCGATTATCGGAAGCTTAACAGAGTAACGATACCTGATCATTTCCAACTTCCAGTCCTATATGATTTGTTGCAAAGTATTGGTCGAAACAAAGTATTCTCAACATTAGATTTATTGCAGGGATTCTGGCAAATCCCCCCTTGATGAGGAAAGTAAACAATTGACAGCCTTTAGTACTCCCAATGATCATTTTCATTTCAGAAGAATACCGTTTGGTTTGCGGAGCAGTCCAATAACCTTTTTACAGCTCATGACAAATCTATTTCGTAGATTAATAGGAAGTACTCTTCTAGTTTACCTTAATGATCTCATAATCATGTCGCAAGATGTTCAGACTCATTTCCAGAACCTTGAGAAAGTACTTGCAAAGCTCGCAGAAGCAAATTTAAAAATGAGCTTGCAAAATGTTCATTTTTAAAGGAGAAGATTAATTTCCTAGGTCATACAGTTACACCTTCAGGTATTACATTGAATGAATAAAAAATTGTTGCTGCTCGTGATTTTCTAACGCCTTGTACCGCAGAAGCCGTAAGACAGTTCACAGGTCTTGTAGGATTTTGTCGCTCATTTATTGCTGGATTCTCTATTATAGCCGCCCCACTTAACAAGTTGCAAAGAAAAGATAAACCCTTTGTTTGGGGAGTGGCCCGGGATCAGTCATAAAAAAAAACTCATGCAGCCTTGATCTCGTCACCTGTCCTTAGGTACCCAGATTTTTCTAAACCTTTTACGTTGGTTACAGATGCTAGTGACATAGGTTTAGGTGCTGCATTACTTCAAACAGAAGGTCACAGAGATCACGCAATAGCTTGTGCAAGCCGTACATTATCTAAAGAAGAGGAAAATTATAGCGTAACAGAATGAGAAGCCTTGGCAGTTGTCTGGGCACTTAAACATTTCAGGGATACAATTTATAATTACCCAGTTCATGTTCTTACAGATCTTAATTACTCTACACCAGTATTATCTTACCTAATCTACTGTCTTCACTAGTATTATCTTACCTTCTCTCCTGTCATCACAGGTATTTTCTTACCTTCTCCCCTGTCATCACAGGTATTTTCTTACCTTCTTAACTGTCATCACTTATATTATCTTACCTACATTCCCGTCAACACTGGTATTATCGTAGCTACTCTCCAGTCATCACAGGTATTATCTTACCTACTCTCCTGTCATCACTGGTATTATTTTACCTACCCTACTCTCATCAATAGTATTATCGTAGCTACTCTACTGTCATCACTAGTATTATCTTACCTTCTCTCTTGTCATCACTGGTAATATCTTACTTACTCTACTGTCATCACTAGTATTATCTTACCTAATCTACTGTCATCACCAGTATTATCTTACCTTCTTTCCAGTCATCACTGGTATTATCTTACTTACACTACTGTCATCACTAGTATTATCTTACCTAATCTACTTTCATCACTGGTATTATCTTACCATCTTTCCTTTCATCACTGGTATTATCTTACCTACTCTCCTGTCAACACAGATATTATCTTGCCAACTCTCCTGTCATCACTGGTATTATCTTATCTTTTCTCCTGTCATCACTGATTTTATCTTACCTATTCTACTGTTTTCACTGGCATTATCTTGCCTACCCTCCTGTCATCACTAGTATTATCTTACCTTCTCTCCTGTCATCAATTGCATTACCTTACCTATTCTCCCTGTCATCACTGGTTTTATCTTACCTACTGTCTTATCATCACTGGTATTATCCTACCCACCCGCCTGTCATTACTGGTATTATCTTACTTTCTTTCCTGTCATACCTGATATTATCTTACCTTCTCTTTTGTCATCACTGGTATTATCTTACTTTCTCTCCTGCCATCGCTGGTACTAACTTTCCTTCTCTCCTGTCACAACTGATATTATCTTACCTTCTCGCCTGTCATCACTGGTATTATCATACCTACTGTACTGTCATCACTGGTATTATCTTACCTACTTTCCTGATATCACTGGTAATATATAACCTTCTCTCCTGGCATCACTGGTATTATCTTACCTACTTTTGGGCATCACTGGTATTATCTTATGTACTTTCATGTCATCACTGGTATTATCTTACGTTCTCTCCTGTCATCACTGATATTATCCTACTTACTCTACTGTCATCACTAGTATTATCTTACCTAATCTACTGTCATCACTAGTATTATCTTACCTTCTCTCATGTCATCACTGGTTTTATCTTACTTACTCCGCTGTTATCACTAGTATTATCTTACCTAATCTATTGTCATCACTAGTATTATCTTACCTAATCTACTGTCATCACTAGTATTATCTCACCTAATCTAGTGTCATCACTAGTATTATCTTACCTAATCTACTGTCATCACTAGTATTATCTTACCTAATCTACTGTCATCACTAGTTTTATCTTACCTAATCTACTGTCATCACTAGTATTATCTTGCCTAATCTACTGTCATCACTAATATTATCTTACCTAATCTACTGTCATCACTAGTATTATCTTGCCTAATCTACTGTCATCACTAGTATTATCTTAACTACTCTACTGTCATCACTGGTATTATCTTACGGTCTCTCGTTCCATCACTGGTATTATCTTACCTTCTCTCCTGAAATCACTGCTATTATCCACCCTATTTTACTGGCATCACTGGTATTATCTTACCTACTTTCCTGTCATCACTGGTATTATCTTACCCACCCTCATGTCATTACTGGTATTATCTTACCTTCTCTTCTGTCATCACTGGCATTAACTTACCTATTCTACTGTTATCACTGGTATTATCTTACCTACCCTCCTGTCATCACTGGTATTATCTTACCTTCTCTTCTGTCATCGCTGGTATTAACTTACCTTCTCTCCTGTCATCACTGGTATTATCTTACCTACTTTACTATCATCACTGGTATTATCTTACCTACTTTACTATCATCACTTATATTATCTTGCCTACTTTCCTGATATCACTAGTATTATATTACCTTCTCTCCTGTCATCAATCTTATTATTATCAATCGTATTATCTTACGTTCTTTCATGTCATCACTGGTATTATCTTACTTTTCTGTCATCACTGGTATTATCTTACCTTCTCTTCTGTCATCACTGGTATTATCTTACCTACTTTTGGGCATCACTGGTATTATCTTACGTTCTTTCATGTCATCACTGTTGTTATCTTACCTACTCTTCTCTCATCACTAGTATTATCTTATCTACTCTACTCTCATCACTGGTACTATCGTAGCTACTCTACTGTCATCACTAGGATTATCTTACCTTCTCTCCTGTCATCACTGGTATTATCTTACTTACTCTACTGTCATCACTAGTATTATCTTACCTAATCTACTGTCATCCCGAGTATTATCTTACCTTCTCTCCTGTCATTACTGGTATTATCTTACTTACTCTAATGTCATCACTAGTATTATCTCCTACTGTCATCACTGATATTATGTTACCATCTTTCCTGTCATCACTGGTATTATCTTACCTTCTCTCCTGAAGTCACTGCTATTATCTTACCTTCTCTCCTGTCATCACTAGTATTATCTTACCTTCTCTCATGTCATCACTGGTATTATCTTACCTACTTAACTATCATCACTGGTATTATATTACCTACTGTACTATCGTCACTGTTATTATTTTACCTACTTTTGGGCATCACTGGTATTATCTTACGTTCTTTCATGTCTTCACTGGTATTATCTTACGTTCTTTCATGTCATCACCGGTATTATCTTACGTTCTGTCATGTCATCACTAGTGGTATCTTACCTACTCTTCTGTCATCACTGGTGTTATCTTACCTACTCTACTCTCATCACTGGTATTATCGTTGCTACTCTACTGTGATCACTATTATTATCTTACCTACTCTCCTGTCATAACTGGTATTATCTTACTCTACTGTCATCACTAGTATTATCTTACCTAATCTACTGTCATCACTAGTAATATCTTACCTCCTCTCCTGTCATCACTGTTATTATCTTAATTACTCTACTGTCATCACTAGTATTATCTTACCTTCTCTCCTGTCATCACTGGTATTATCTTACTCTACTGTCATCACTAGTATTATCTTACTTAATCTACTGTCATCACTAGTATTATCTTGTCTTTTCTCCTGTCGTCATTGGTTTTATCTTACCTATTCTACTGTTATCACTGGCATTATCTTACCTACCCTCCTGTCACCACCAGTATTATCTTACCTTCTCTCTTGTCATCAATTGTATTACCTTACCTATTCTCCCAGTCATCACTGGTATTATCCTACCCACCAACCTGTCATTACTGGTATTATCTTACTTTCTCTCCTGTCATCACTGGTATTATCTTACGTTCTCTACTGTCATCACTGGTATTATTTTACCTACGCTACTGTCATCAATGGTATTATCTTACGTTCTCTCGTTCGTCACTGGTATTATCTTACCTTCTCTCCTGAAATCACTGCTATTATCCTACCTATTCTCCTGTCATCACTGGTATTATCTTTCCTACTCTCCTGCCATCACTGGTATTATCTTACCCGCCCTCCTGTCATCACTGGTATTATCTTTCCTTCTCTTCATTCATCACTGGTATTATCTTACTTTCTCTCCTGCCATCGCTGGTACTAACTTTCCTTCTCTCCTGTCACAACTGGTATTATCTTACCGTCTCGCCTGTCATCAATGGTATTATCTTACCTACTGTACAATCATCACTGGTATTATCTTACCTACTTTCCTGATATCACTGGTAATATATAACCTTCTCTCCTGTCATCACTGGTATTATCTTACCTACTTTTGAGCATCATTAGGGAGCCGGTCGGCCGAGCGGACAGCACGCTGGACTTGTGATCCTGTGGTCCTGGGTTCGATCCCAGGCGCCGGCGAGAAGCATTGGGCAGAGTTTCTTTCACTCTAAGCCCCTGTTACCTAGCAGTAAAATAGGTACCTGGGTGTTAGTCAGCTGTCACGGGCTGCTTCCTGGAGGTGGAGGCCTGGTCGAAGACCGGGCCGCGGGGACACTAAAAAAAAAAAAAACCCGAAATCATCTCAAGAAGATCACTGGTATTATCTTACGTACTTACAATTCATCACTGGTATTATCTTACGTTCTTTCATGTCATCACCGGTATTATCTTACGCTCGTTCATATCATCACTGGTGTTATCTTTCCTACTAATCTGTCATCACTGGTATTATCTTACCTACTCTACTATCATCACTAGTATTATCTTACCTTCTCTCCTGTCATCACTGGTATTATCTTACCTACTCTACTCTCATCACTGGTATTATCATAGCTACTCTACTATCATCACTAGTATTATCTTACCTTCTCTCCTGTCATCACTGGAATTATCTTACTTAATCTACTGTCATCACTAGTATTATCTTACCTTCTCTCCTGTCATCACTGGTATTATCTTACTGACTCTACTGTCATCACTAGTATTATTTTACCTATTCTACTGTCATCACTGGTATTATCTTACCATCTTTCCTGTCATCACTGGTATTATCTTACCTACTCTCCTGTCATCACATGTATTATCTTACCAACTCTCTTGTCATCACTGGTATTATCTTATCTTCTCTCCTGTCATCACTGGTATTATCTTACCTACTCTACTGTCATCATTGATATTATCTTACCTACCCTCATTTCATTACTGGTATTATCTTACCTTCTCTTTTGTCGTCACTAGTATTATCTTACGTTCTCTCCTTCCATCACTGGTATTATCTTACATTCTCTCCTGTCATCACTGGTATTATCTTACTTATTCTCCTGTCATCACTGGTATTATCCTACCATCTGTCCTGTCATCATTGATATTATCTTATCTTCTCTCCTGTCATCACTGGTGTTATCTTACCTTCTCTAATGTCATCACTGGTATTATCTTCCCATCTCTCCTGTCATCACTGGTATTATCTTCCCATCTTTACTGTCATCACTGGCATTATCTTAACTGCTATAATGTCATCAATGGTATTTTCTTACCAACTCTCCTGTCATCACTTGTATTATCTTACTTTCTCTCCTGTCATCACTGGTAGTATCTTACCTACTCTACTTCATCACTGGTGTTATCTTTCCAACTCTCATGTCATCACTAGTATTATCTTACCTACTCTACTTTGATCACTGGTATTATCTTATCATCTTTCCTGTCATCACTGATATTATCTTACCTTCTCTCCTGTCATCACTGGTATTATCTTCCCTACTCTACTGTCATCACTGGTATTATCTAACCAACTCTCATGTCATCATTGTTATTTTCTTACCTACTCTACTGTCATCACTGGTATTATCTTAACATCTTTCCTGTCATCATTGTTATTATCTTACCTACACTTCTGTCAACACTGGTATTATCTTACCTACTCGCCTGTCGTCACTGGTATTATCTTATCAACTTTCCTGTCATCACTGGTATTATATTACTTACTTTCCTGATATCACTGATATTATCTTACCTTCTCTCCAGCAATCACTGTTATTATCTTACCTACTGTACTGTCATCACTGGTATTATCTTACCTACTGTACTGTCATCACTGGTATTATTTTACCTACTGTACTGTCATCACTGGTATTATCTTACCTATTGTACTGTCATCACTGGTATTATCTTACCTACTTTAGGGCATCGCTGGTATTATCTTACGTTCTTCCATGTCATCACTGGCATTATCTTACCTACTCCTCTGTCATCAATGATATTATCTTTCATACTTTACTGTCATCACTGATATTATCTTACGTTCTCTAATGTCATCACTGGTATTATTTTACCTACTTAACTGTCATCACTGGTATTATCTTATCTTCTCTCCTATCATCACTGGTATTATTTTTCCTTCTCTCCTGTCATAAGTACTGGTTTAGCACTTTTCCCTGGTAATCACTTTATCGTATATTCTCACCGTCCCTGATGACGTCACGTCCCAGTTCTGTGTTGACTAAATTTTCCTCTATGTTGGATATTAACAAATGCTTAAATACAGTGTTAATACATTGTACATAAAATATTTTTATAATTACTACAGGCTATTTCGTTTGTTATCTTGTAAAGAAACGTGTTAGGTGCCTCATCTCTGGCCAGTATGACACGTCCAGGATCGGTCTACACCGCTGAAAACCAACATGAAAATATGTACAACTACATCGTAGATGCTCCCAAGGACAGCAGTCCCGGAACACTGACTGAGAACAGAGGAACAAAGAGACCTCTCTACACTGTAGGGGATACAGTGGAGATGATGTACGTCGACGTCGTAGATGCTCCCAAGGACAGCAGTCCCGGAACGCTGACTGAGAACAGAGGAACAAAGAGACCTCTCTACACTGTAGGGGATACAGTGGAGATGATGTACGTCGACGTCGTAGATGCTCCCAAGGACAGCAGTCCCGGAACGCTGACTGAGAACAGAGGAACAAAGAGACCTCTGTACACTGTAGGGGATACAGTGGAGATGTACGTCGACGTCTTAGGTATGTCTTAGGTAACGACGTCTTAGGTAACGATCCTGGACGTGCCAACCAGAGCGGAAGTTAATAGGCTCCTGAGACTGCTGGATGACTACTAGGAATGACACGTCCAGGATCGTTGTACTCAGTCGGAGACGAATTGGAAAATATGTACATCTGCGTCATAGATGCTCTCAAGGACAGTAGTCACAGAACACTGACTGAGAACAGAGAAATGAAGAAACCTCTCTACACTGTATGGGATACAGTGATGAAGTACATCGACGTCTTAGGTGAAAATCACTGGAGCAGTCCCAAAAGATGGGATTTGTCCAGAGGGGAAAATAAAGAGATCTTCAGTTTTTGAGATAATATTGTCAATACACGTCGACGTCATAGGTTAACATGAAGCCAGTACTCCCGGAACACTCCTTGAGACCAGAGAGGAAGACAGACCGCTCTCCGACAACAGCTGCTTAACAGAAGGAAAAATAAAATCCGGCATAAGGCGACACTTCCCAAGCTCCCAGTGAACGACAAATGGTCTTAAGTCATCTATTGTGAAGTTTCTGGAATAATATTTTTTATTTTTTTCTTCTCGTGGTTAACAATGTTTATATAAAATATAATGTAAAAGGAAAAAGGCTCTGTAAAAGGTAAAGTAAAAGTCATATGGGGGTGGGGGGACCAGGAGCAGGTTGGGTGTACTCACCTAGTTGTACTCACCTAGTTGTGCTTGCGGGGGTTGAGCTCTGGCTCTTTGGTCCCTCAGCTCGGGTACTAGTCTGGTGGCCAACCTTTGAACCTTTTCCAGTTTAGTCTTATCCTTGACTAGATATGGACTCCATGCTGGGGCTGCATACTCCAGGATTGGCCTGACATATGTGGTATACAAAGTTCTGAATGATTCTTTACACAAGTTTCTGAATGCCATTCGTATGTTGGCCAGCCTGGCATATGCCGCTGATGTTATCCACTTGATATGTGCTGCAGGAGACAGGTCTGGCGTGATATCAACCCCCAAGTCTTTTTCCTTCTCTGACTCCTGAAGAATTTCCTCTCCCAGATGATACCTTGTATCTGGCCTCCTGCTCCCTACACCTATCTTCATTACATTACATTTGGTTGGGTTAAACTCTAACAACCATTTGTTCGACCATTCCTTCAGCTTGTCTAGGTCTTCTTGAAGCCTCAAACAGTCCTCTTCTGTTTTAATCCTTCTCATAACTTTAGCATCGTCCGCAAACATTGAGAGAAATGAATCGATACCCTTCGGGAGATCATTTACATATATCAGAAACAAGATAGGACCGAGTACAGAGCCCTGTGGGACTCCACTGGTAACTTCACGCCAATCGGAGGTCTCACCCCTCACCGTAACTCTCTGCTTCCTATTGCTTAGATACTCCCTTATCCACTGGAGCACCTTACCAGCTACACCTGCCTGTCTCTCCAGCTTATGTACCAGCCTCTTATGCGGTACTGTGTCAAAGGCTTTCCGACAATCCAAGAAAATGCAGTCCGCCCAGCCCTCTCTTTCTTGCTTAATCTTTGTCACCTATCAAGCCTGTAAGGCAAGATTTACCCTCCCTGAACCCATGTTGGCGATTTGTCACGAAGTCCCTTCTCTCCAGATGTGTTACCAAGTTTTTTCTCACGATCTTCTCCATCACCTTGCAAGGTATACAAGTCAAAGACACTGGCCTGTAGTTCAGTGCCTCTTGCCTGTCGCCCTTTTTGTATATTGGGACCACATTCGCCATCTTCCATATTTCTGGTAGGTCTCCCGTCTCCAGTGACTTACTATACACTATGGAGAGTGGCAAGCAAAGTGCCTCTGCACACTCTTTCAGTACCCATGGTGAGATCCCATCTGGACCAACAGCTTTTCTAACATCCAGATCCAGCAGGTGTCTCTTGACCTCCTCTCTCGTAATTTCGAACTCTTCCAAGGCCACCTGGTTTACCTCCCTTTCTCCTAGCACAGTGACTTCCCCTTGTTCTATTGTGAAGACCTCCTGGAACCTCTTGTTGTGTTCTTCACACACCTCTCTGTCATTCTCTGTATACCTGTCCTCGCCTGTTCGAAGTTTCAATACCTGTTCTTTCACTATTGTTTTCCTTCTGATGTGACTGTGGAGTAGCTTTGGTTCGGTCTTGGCTTTGTTTGCTATATCATTTTCAAAACTTTTCTCTGCTTCTCTTCTCACCCTGACGTACTCATTCCTGGTTCTCTGGTATCTCTCTCTGATTTCTGGTGTTCTGTTATTCCGGAAGTTCCTCCACGCCCTTTTGTTCAGTTTCTTCGCTTCCATACATGCCCTATTATACCATGGATTCTTCTGTTGCTTCTCGGATTTTTCCCTTTGGGCTGGGATGAACCTGTTTACTGCCTCCTGACACTTTTGGGTAACATAGTCCATCATACCCTGTACAGACTTATCTCTGAGGTCTGTGTCCCAAGGTATTTCACTTAGGAAACTTCTCATCTGTTCATAATTCCTCTTTCGGTATGCCAGCCTTTTGATTCCTAGTTCTTTTTTGGGGGAGATAAGTCCTAGCTCTACCAGGTACTCAAAGTTCAATACACTGTGGTCACTCATTCCCAAGGGTGCTTCCATCTTAACTTCCCTTATATCCCACTCATTTAGGGTAAATATCAAATCAAGCATTGCTGGTTCATCTTCTCCTCTCATTCTTGTTGGTTCTTTGCTGTGCTGGCTTAGAAAGTTTCTTATTGCCACGTCCAGCAGCTTAGCTCTCCATGTTTCTGGTCCTCCATGCGGGTCTCTGTTCTTCCAATCTATCTTCCCATGGTTGAAGTCTCCCATAATTAGTAGTCCAGATCCATTCCCCGCTAGCAACAGAAGCTGCTCTTTCTATTATGTTAATGGTGGCCATGTTGTTGCTATCATATTGTTGCGTCTAGGTCTTCTGTCATTTGGTGGTGGATTATATATGACTACGACTATAATTTTTTCCTTCCATTTGTTACAGTACCTGCTATGTAGTCACTAAAACCTTCACAGCCCTGAATATCCATCTCCTCAAAATCCCAGCCTTTTCTTACCAGCAGAGCTACACCACCCCCACCTCTTCCTTCCCTCTCTTTCCTCATAACATAATAGTCCTGTGGGAACACTGCGTCTGTTATCGTTTTCGTGATCTTTGTTTCTGTGAGGGCTATTATGTCTGGGTTTTCCTCTAGTACCCGTTCTCCAAGCTCATTTGCTTTATTTGTTAATTCCATCTATGTTAGTGTACATCGCTTTGAGGCTCACTTTCTTCTGTTCCTTCTCAAATCTCCTTCTTGGTGAGGGTTCTGCTGGTGGGGGAGGCTGTTCCATGGGTGTGAGGACCTGTGAGGTGGATAACAGGGTCTCAGAGGATACTGGGATGAGGGGCGGGGGATCCAGTGAAGGGGGCGGGACAGGGAGGGTATGGGGTGAAAGGGGAGGGAGGACAGGAAGGAACGGGGGGGGAGGGAGGACTCGGGAGGAGGGGAGGGGTAGAAGGGTGTGTGTGTGTGTGTGTGTGTGTGTGTGTGTGTGTGTGTGTGTGTGTACTCACCTAGTTGTGCTTCCGGGGGTTGAGCTCTGGCTCTTTGGTCCCGCCTCTCAACCGTCAATCAACAGGTGTACAGATTCCTGAGCCTATTGGGCTCTATCATATCTACACTTGAAACTGTGTATGGAGTCAGCCTCCACCACATTGCTTCCTAATGCACTGTCAACCACTCTGACACTAAAAAAGTTCTTTCTAATATCTCTGTGGCTCATTTGGGCACTCAGTTTCCACCTGTGTCCCCTAGTGCGTGTGCCCCTTGTGTTAAATAGCCTATCTTTATCAACCCTGTCGATTCCCTTGAGAATCTTGAATGTGGTGATCATGTCCCCCCTAACTCTTCTGTCTTCCAACGAAGTGAGGTTCAATTCCCGTAGTCTCTCCTTGTAGCTCATACCTCTCAGCTCGGGTACTAGTCTGGTGGCAAACCTTTGAACTTTTTCCAGTTTAGTCTTATGCTTGACTAGATATGGACTCCATGCTGGAGCCGCATACTCCAGGATTGGTCTGACATATGTGGTATATAATGTTCTGAAAGATTCCTTACACAAGTGTGTGTGTGCGTGTATGTGTGTGTGTGTGTGTGTGTGTCTGTGTGTGTGTGTACTCACCTATTTGTGCTTGCGGGGGTTGAGCTTTGGCTTTTTGGTCCCGCCTCTCAACCGTCAATCAACTGATGTACAGATTCCTTTACCTACTTGGTTCTATCATATCTACACGTGAAACTCTGTATGGATTCAGCCTCCACCACATCACTTCCTAGTGCATTCCATCTGTTAACTACTCTGACACTGAAAAAGGTCTTTCTAATGTCTCTGTGGCTCCGGTACTTAGCTTCCACCTGTGTCCCCTTGTGCGTGTATCACACGTGTTAAATAATCCATCCTTGTCTACCCTGTCAACTCCCCTGAAGAACTTTGTATGTGGTGATCATGTCTCCCCTAGCTCTTCTGTCTTCCAGCGACGTGAGGTGCTGTTCACGCAGCCTGTCCTCATAACTCATGCCTCTTAGTTCTGGGACTTGCCTAGTGGCATTCATCTGAAATTTTCCAGCTTCGTCTTCTACTTGACTAGGTATACGGGCTCCATGCTGTGGTTGCATACTCCAGGTTTGGTCTTACATATATGGTATACAAGGTTCTGAAGGAATCCTTACACAGGTTTCTGGAAGCAGTTCTGATGTTAGCCCGCCTCGCATAGGCCGCTGATGATATTCTTTTGATGTGGGCTTCAGGAGACAGGTTTTTAGTGATATCAACTCCTATATCTTACTCTGTTCGTTTCGTGAAAGACTTCATCTCCCATTCGGTATCCAGTGTCTAGCCTTCTAGTTCCTCCTCCTCCTCCTAATTTCATTACCTTACATTTACTTGGGTTGAACTTTAGTAGCCACTTGTTGGACCATTCCTTCAGCTTGTCTAGGTCATCTTGAAGCCTAATACTATTTTCATCTGTCTTGATCCTTCTCATAATATTTGCATCATCAGAAAACATTGAGAGGAATAAGACAATTCCTTCTTGGAGATCATTTACGTATATCAGAAACAGTATAGGTCCAATGACTAAGCCCTGTGGGACTCCACTGGTGACTCCCCGCCACTCCGAGACCTCACCCCTCACAGTGACGCGCTGTGTCCTGTTGTTTAGGTACTTCCTTATCCAGTGGAGTACCTTCCCTTTCACTCCTGCCTGCATCTTCATTTTGTGCACTTGTCTCTTTTGTGGTAATGTGTCAAAGGCTTTCTGGCCGTCCAAAAATATGCAGTCTACCCAGCCCTCACTCTCTAGCCTAATTTTTGTTGCCTGGTCATAGAACTAAATAAAACCTGTTAGGCATGATTTGCATCTCTGAACCCTTGCTTATCTTGTGTTACAAAGTCCTTTTACTCCAGATGATCTACTAGGTTTTTTCTCACAATCTTCTCCATCATCTTGCATGGAAAACAAGTTAGGGACACAGGCCTGTTGTTCAATCCCTCCTGCCTGTCACCCTTCTTGTATATTGGGACAACATTTTTTTTTTGGTTTAATTGCTTGTAACATATAGTATGTACATGTATTGATGTATACTGGATCAGTTCTACCGATGTGCACCATTTGATATGGCTTCCTAAACCCCAGTGGATGATAAGGCTTCCTAAACCCCAGTGGATGATATGGCTTCCTAAACCCCACTGGATGATATGGCTTCCTGAACCCACTAATGATATTTTGTGACACCACCATTCTGTAATATTTGTTTATAAGCATGCTTGAGCTAGTTTACGACTGCACTAGGATAGAACCTAAGGACAGCTAGTTCAGAGAGGTGGTGCAGTACAGTGCATGATGATAATGATTCCCAAGAGTTGGAGTAAAGATTGTTTAAGGTGAAATAGTATGAGTTGTAGAGAACTTAGTTTTTGTTCTTTGGCTTATTTCCGGTGCCCTATGTTATAAGCCCAGTAAACTGGTTGTTTTTATTTATTTTGTGTGTGTTTCCCCTAGACTTAATTGAAGGCTTGGTGGTAATATATAGTTTTTGACCACATTAGTATTATTACGAGCGATGCTGTGGAGCATGTGGGCATGACAGAGAGAAAAATTGGGTTCCTGTCTGTGATGATTGTTGATAAGTAAAATGATTACCTGCTATTCAGAATCATTATCATGCCAATCCTTTGCTCAAGATCATTCCTGTTGAAATCCTAGGGTTAGGATTATTTTTGTTACTGTATAACTCCATTGCAGTTTTGTATTTGAACACGATCGTGAGTGACATCCTTTTGTTTTTATGTGACACAGAGGTGACAAGTTGACAAGATGGTGCAAGAAGTTAGAGATTTTGCAGAAGCCATTAGTGTAGAAAATTGAGATCTTGACTAAGTCGTTTCTTATTTGTATGGGTAAGGTCCTAGAGATAGATGTTGGACCTAGAATGACTAAAGTAAATTGTTGAGAACCATGTTTTTACATCTGATAGAAGATGGTATGTTAGATGACGAGGTGTTATAGGCATACCCTGATGAGACTGAGAATGCAGCTAGTGTCAGAAGGCAGGAACTAGAACTTCAGTTTAGACAAACTGAGCTCGAGCAATTTAATTGTGAAGAAAACACTAAGCTGAGGGAAGCTGAGTTAGAAGTAGCTAGACTCAGGGGAGAAGCTGAGTTAGAGGCAGCTAGACTCAGGGAAGAAGAAGAAGAAACCAAGCAGTTGTTAATTAAACAGCAGATGGCTGAGGCCCAGATTGTAACAAACTAGGCTGTTGTAAGAATTATCCAGAGTGGTTTATCGACAAAAGAGAATGGGAAGCTGAGCCGCATGGTGACCTGACCCCCAGGGGAATTCGCGGTGGAAATAACCAACGCTTTGTTCATAGCTGCGTATAATGAATCATCCTATAGTATTCAGTAATTTAGAGAAAATTAGCCTTTATTCATTTTGCATTAAAATTGTATTGTATAATAGTACTGGATACAATATCAAGAGTATTCTAATTATTGAGTTTAAGTCACCATCAGTGACGTCACGAATCAGATCTAACTTTTAAGGCGGAGTGACCGGCGGTCATAGGTCATCAGGGGTTGACAGGTCTACTATTTCTCAAAGTTTTAATAACCATTTTTGTGATCGGGAACAGCTCTGCCGTTAGATGTTTGTAATTTAATTCAGTAAAATAATTCAACCAGTCTGGATCAATTAAGTACAACAGAGGTTAATTGTTATAACTTAAACCTTGCTAGTAACTGGATAGTTCCGTAGTACGCTCCCGGATGACTGAAAGTTCAGTCTGATGATATAACTTTAATGTTTGTTTGAGCACGGTGTGGCCGGCTCTAGAGGACACATGGACTTGGCTAGTGAAGAGCCAAGAGAGTTTAATAGCTAGTTTTTGATGGTAGAGTAGGGACATGTTATTTAGCTATGTCAGTAAGGGTAGGATGTATGTTTCCTGATATTGGAGGATTGCTGTCAGTTGACAGCTGAGAAATTTATGAAATATGAACATGTTCATTATGATGTTGGACTATTATTTGTCAAATTTTATTAGTTAGGTTAGCTTTTGTTTGTGGCATGAGTTGAATTGTGGGTTTGGATACTAAACCTCGTGAATTTTAACAAATTAACAAGGTTTACTAAGTGCTTGTGCGGGGGGGTTGTAACAAACTAGGCTGTTGTAAGAATTATCCAGAGTGGTTTATCGACAAAAGAGAATGGGAAGCTGAGCCGCATGGTGACCTGACCCCCAGGGGAATTCGCGGTGGAAATAACCAACGCTTTGTTCATAGCTGCGTATAATGAATCATCCTATAGTATTCAGTAATTTAGAGAAAATTAGCCTTTATTCATTTTGCATTAAAATTGTATTGTATAATAGTACTGGATACAATATCAAGAGTATTCTAATTATTGAGTTTAAGTCACCATCAGTGACGTCACGAATCAGATCTAACTTTTAAGGCGGAGTGACCGGCGGTCATAGGTCATCAGGGGTTGACAGGTCTACTATTTCTCAAAGTTTTAATAACCATTTTTGTGATCGGGAACAGCTCTGCCGTTAGATGTTTGTAATTTAATTCAGTAAAATAATTCAACCAGTCTGGATCAATTAAGTACAACAGAGGTTAATTGTTATAACTTAAACCTTGCTAGTAACTGGGTAGGACTTTGACTAGGCGGAAGGATACAATACTCTGTCTGGGGTAGTCCAGACAAGGAAAAAATCAGTGTGGAAACGGGAGCAGCTGGGATAAGAGGTCAAACATCTTACCTCTCCCCAAGACCAGCCAAAACATCTAGCTGGTCGCCCAAGGTATAGTTGCTATTGTTAATTATAGAAATAGTCTTCTCATTTGCCATTCAGGTCAAGTAGGGAGTGTTAAAGTGATAGGGAGTGAACATATTTAGATTTTGTTTTAGTTTTCTTTTAATAAATTAAATTTGTTATTAATTTGCATTTTATTGTTTCCATGTGTTTTATGTGTATACTTGTCCTGGTCACGTGGTCCACACGAGGCAGAGTTGCATTGGGCGCCGATTCTAACATCGAATCGGAATTATCATTACCGTGTAATTTATTCCACACTCAAGGTCATCGTTTATAGTGGGGATCAAGCCCCTAGGTTGATTAATTAGCGTGATCGATCCAGACCTCGATCATTGCTCTTGTATTACTGGTCTGGTGGTGGCAGCAGAGGTGACTCTAGGGTTTTGTTCAGAGCTTAGGTCACGTCATACTGGGTGTAGAATCCTGAGTCGGTCAATCGTCTTAGGACCACGTGGCGTGGAGTTGGCTTTGTTAAAAGTTTTGGAGTCCCTTGGTTTAGAAATAAAAGTAAGAATACGGGTAGAGGGAGTAGAAGGAAGTAAAGAGAGAGGAACTCAAACCCGTGTTACAAGATTTGGCTAGAAGAGAAGAAGCTCGAAGCCGCAGCATCTGCTGGAAGTAAGGGCTCTTCAGGTATTGGTATTTATTTTTCTAGAGGGTTTGAACTACCCAAGTTTAATGAGAAGGACCCCGAATTATTTTTCCTGCACTCTGCAAAGTTAGCTACAAGTCTGAAATGGCCAGAGGTCTCTTGGTTGGCCATAATGCAGGGAAAGTTGAAAGGGAAACCCCAGGACATTTTCGCTTCATTACCATTTGAAGATAGTTTTCACTACCCCACAGTAAAGAAAAGGATATTGCAAGCGTACGAAGTCAATGCAGAGGCACTACGACAAACGTTAGATGTTTAAAGCGCACACCTGATCAATCAGTCACAGATTTTGCTCGTGTAAAGAGTCTATCTTTGACAAGTGGCTAAATAGTATGAACATGCTAGATTTTGTCTCTCTTAAACAGCTTATGCTGATAGAAGAATTATTGTCTTGTCTGCCTGATAAATTGACTATGGTGTTAGCTGCAGGCAAGCGTTTGAATAAGGATGATCATGAATTAGCTATACTGGCGGAGGAACATGAGACTATTAATAGGATACCATACTGTAATTATAATATGGCACATAAAGCATTCACTTTTAGGCAGTAGTAGTAGTAGTAGGCATCCTTCAATCCCGTAAGGTTATGAAATTGTGCCCTGGGTGTCTAGTTGTTGTAGTCTAGTTGGATGCAGCGCCTGCTGTGGCTGTGAAGGCCAACCCGAGAATGACAGTCCCGACTGCAGCAAGCGCAGATAAACGCCAAACGGGCGCGTCTGACAGTGGTCGAGACCTCCTCTGAAGTCTATTAGCCTCTGCCTGCCTCTTAAGTTCATCCTCGAATTGCTGGAGTCCCTTCTGTACTTTGCATTTCCTGGCCGATCTGTCCGCAGCTGCTGCATCACAAGTGTTGATGTCGATGTTCATCTGCTTGAGGTCGCGTTCAGGCATCTTTGAAATGCAGCTAAGGTCTTCCGGGGGGTCTCCTTCCTGATGCCAGTTCTCCATACAAGAGGTCCATCGGTATGTGGCTATCGACCATGCGTGTGACATGTCCCAGCCATCGCATGTGTCTCTGCTTCAGGAGAATCAACATTGAAGGGACTCCTGTTCTCTCGAGTACTGTGTTGTTGGTGACATGGTCTTTCACGTGATGTCAAGGATGCGTCTCAGGTTCCGCATGTGAAAGGTCTCTCCTGGCGAGAGCGCAGGGTCCAGGATTCGGAGCCGTAGAGAAGTGTACTCACCACACATGCCATGTAGACTTGTGCCTTGGTGTGCACTGTCAGTTTGACATTTTCCCAAACGCTCTTTGTGAGCCTGGCCAATATTGTTGCGGCCTTCCCGATACGTCTGTTGAGTTCAGTGTCCAGGGAAAGGCTGTCTGAGATTGTGGAGCCCAGGTACACAAACTCGTGAACTGCCTCCAGCACATAGTCTGCTATATTTATACAGGGTAGCTCATTGACATGTTGTCTCATCACTTGTGTCTTCTTCAGGCTGATTGTCAGGCCGAATGCGGAACAAGGCTGCGGTAAAGCGGTTGAGTAGCTGCTGCCGGCCTTCTGCTGTGTGTGTGGTGATTGTTGCGTAGTCGGCGAAGAGGAACTTCTTGAGGATTCGCATCTGTACTTTTGTCTGTGCTCAATGTCTGGATAGTTTATAGAGCTTTCCATCAGATCTTGTACGAAGATAGATGCCTTCTGTGGTTGTTCCAAAGGCATGCTTGACGAGGATCACGAAGATGATGCGGAATAGGATTGGAGCAAGAACACACCCCTGTTTAACACCACTGTTGATGTTGAATGGTTTAGAAGTTGGCACGTCGTACACGACTATCCCCTTCATGTCCTTGTGGAACGATTGTATCATGCTGAGTAGGGTGGGTGGGCAGCCAATTTTGGCCAAAATCTTGAAGAGTCCGTCCCCACTAACGAGGTCGAAGGCCTTTGTAAGGTCAATGAGGGCGATGTACAAGGCATTTCTCTTCTCCCTGCACTTTTCTTGAAGCTGTCTCCGGGAGAACACCATGTCAGTGGTCGACCTCTCTGATCGGAAACCACACGGTTACTCGAGGTACACTCTTTCGGCAAGAATCTGAACCCTGACCAAGACGACCCTGGCGAAGAGTTTGCCAACGACGCTGAGAAGGGAGATGCCGCGATTGTTGTTGACATCGCTTCTGTCACCTTTATTTTTGTAGAGAGTGATGATGTTTGCATCTTTCATGTCTTGTGACACCGAGCCCTCCCTCCAGCACTGGCACAGAAGTTCATGCTACTCAGTTTTAAGTGATCCACGAGTGCACTTGAGAACTTCAGGCGGAATCCAGTCGTTTCCTGGGGCTTTCCCTGAGGAAAGTGAATCGACTGCTTTCTCAACTTCTTCCACAGTTGGTTCAAAATCAAGTTCTTCCATGATGGGCAGGCATTTGATTGCATCCAAAGCCTCTACGCTGACCAAGTTCTCTCTGGAATAGAGTTCGGAGTAATGTTCCACCCATCGATTCATCTGTTGATCACGGTCTTTAATGATCTCTCCAGTGGCTGACTTCACAAGAGCCGTCCTGTTTTGTGTGGGGCCTGTTGCCTGTTTGATCCCTTCGTACATGCCTCTTATGTTGCCAACAGTGCCCGCAGTCTGGATGCTGGAACAAAGTCGAAGCCAGTAATCGTTAGCACAACGCCTCGCAGTTTGTTGAACACTACTACGGGCAGTAGGGATCCCTGTAGGTTCCTTTCTGAGGGCAGGGTCTTGTAGGATGAGAGAGTTCGTCTCTTTTCCTCTACGAGGGGTAACAGTTCCTCTGCACTGGCCTCGAACAAATGTGCTGACTTGTTTTGCCTCTTACCGAAGGTGGGCATGGCAGTGTTGAAAATAGTGCCCCTGAGATGTGACCACCTCTCACTTGCGCTATCGCAGGGTAATACAAGAAGGGCATTTGCCAGTGCCGCAGTGAATTCCTCCACCTTGTGAAGGTCACGGGTCTTGTTTACGTTAATGCGTGGTCTTCCCTCCTACTTTACTCTGTGGATTTTCCAGGGCTGGAATTTTACTCTGCAAACGACAAGAGAGTGGTCGGTGTCACAATCTGCGCTCTGGAAGATGCGGGTCAGTTTGACGTTTCTCAGATTGCTATGTCCCGTAAGCACCAGGTCGAGTTGATGCCAATGCTTAGACCTGGGATGTCTCCAGGAAACCGTATGCTGGGGCTTGGTGTCGAAGAAGGAATTGGTGATGCAGAGATCATGACGGCAGCAGAACTTCAGGAGGCGTTGCCCACTCTCATTCATCTTCCCAAATCCAAACTGGCCCAGGCAGGAAGGCCAAGAGCTGTGATCAGAACCAACTCTTGCATTAAAATCTCCCAGGAAAAAGACTGTCTCTTGTTGAGGTATGTCTCTGAGAGTTAAGCCGAGGTCATCATAGAACTCGTCCTTCACTTCGGTGGAGGAGGTCAGTGTTGGTGCATTGGCATTGATGAAGCTGACCATTCCTGCTGCTGTATGAAGCTGAAGTTTGATGATCCTTGCAGACCCCTCCGTGGGTGGTACTATGGACCCTAACAACCTGTTCCTGATGGCAAAGCCAACGTCATGCTCTCTTACCTCTTCTGGTGGTTTGCCCTGCCAGAAGAAGGTAAAGTCCTTCTCCCGTATGCTGCCGGTCGTGGGCAAACGTGTCTCCTGCAGGGCGGCTATGTCCATCTGGAGCCTGCGCCGTTCATTGTTGATCACAGCTGTCTTGTGGGCGTCGTTCACTTCCAGTAGATCTTCCGAGAGACCCTGGTGTCATGGTCCTTACATTCCATGTGCCCAATGTGAGAGCTAGGTGGCTCTCAAACTGCCCAGCTTGAGGCGGGCAGTAGCTGTCCTATGAAATCGGATAATTTCTCCCACCAACGGAAGCAACCCCTGGCGCCTCACTACATCAACTGAGTTGTAGGCTTATCACCGGTAACTGTCGCTTCCCGTGTTCAGCCATCGCCAAGGCGATGCTGGAGTGTCCTCTCCAGGGCACAGGCCTGGGCAGTAATTATGGAGGATCAGCTGTTGCCCATGCAGCAGATCCAGCCTCTCCACGCCACCGATGTAATCCAAGGGAAGGGCAGGCGCCGATACACTTGGCACCAGTGTCGTCTCAGGAGTTGCCAGAATGTAGTTGTAAACAGCTGCAAACTGCCTTAGGGACCACGACTCCGGATTTTTCCTCAGGGTTAACTCCCGAAATCTTTCCCATGAGTGTGGTTTAGCCGCAAGATAGCAGAGGTTTGAATTCGGGGTTTTCCTTCCCCTAGATGAGCTGCCTTTCCAGGCTAACGGTTAGAGTACCATCTGCCCGAAGCAACTCGTTTTAAGGTGCCAGAGACCCGCCTTCGCCCCTTCCTCTGTTGGTAGAAGCAGTTCCGCCAGCTCTAAAGGCTAAGCCACACATGCAGGCCAGGAGCTGGACTTGGTTGTCAGTGGCTATTTGAGATACATGCCTTCAGGAGCACTTTACAGGCTGTGGGAGCTTATCTCCTCAATCCTTCCACCCGGCTATAACAACTATTGGAACCTGGCAGTTTTAGGAAGTATAGTTCTGATAAGCCACCCAGTTGTCATCATAATGCCAGATGTGCTCTTACAGCCAGGGTAGGCCAGGTATCTTGTAAATCGAAGGATACTGTTAACCCTAGTTGAGCCACATCAGGTTCAGAAGGTTCGTCAGTTGTTAAACAATGTGGTTATTGCCACAAAAGAGGACATGTTGCCCGTTATTGTTTTCAATTGCATCCAGAATTAAGACCAATACCTAATGCCTTGAATGTGAGTAAAAGAAGGCAAGGGAATCATAATTCTGAAATTTTGTGTAAGGTCAAGCCACAGTGGTTCGCTGGTTTCGCTCCTTTTATGATTAAGGCCAAAATGATTGGAGTTGTGGATAAGTGGGTTCCTGTAGTCATGTTTAGGGACACTGGGGAGGAACAATCTTCGATTACTTCTCGTATGTTGTTCCAGGTCAAGAAAATTGACCTGGAAGATGTAATGCTTTTACAGGATATAGCAGGAGCAATTCAACGTGTTCCACTTATGCAAGCATTCGTTAAGTCCTCCTCCTCCTCCTCAAATCTTCCTATACGCATAATCTACGTATTGTAGGTGTGGGTAATACTTTGCCAATACCTGGAGTCGACATCATCCTAGGGAATGACATTGCTGGTAACTTGAGAAACAGTCATCTCCCCATAATGGTTACAGATCCAGGTCGAGTTGTCTCAGAAGTGAGTGAGATTACTCACATAGTAATCTCGTTCCCGTACGTGCCGTCACCAGATATCAAGATCCTAAGCCCAAACGTTACGATGTTGATGTTGATGATGGAAATGATGCTAATGATGGAAACGATATTTCCAAACTTACAACCGGAGGGATGGCTGGAAAACCTCCAAAGACAGAACCGGAAATCAACTTAGCAGATACTTTTTTAGCCCACTTGGTTGAGGTTAGTGCAGTTGAGTAAGTGTTGCCATGTAATAAAGGTGTCCTCCCTGTTACTACCTCTTCTTCTTTTTCTAATGTTGAATCCCACACTTGGTGG
The DNA here is from genome assembly GCF_040958095.1 of Procambarus clarkii. Lineage (NCBI taxonomy): Eukaryota > Metazoa > Arthropoda > Malacostraca > Decapoda > Cambaridae > Procambarus > Procambarus clarkii. The sequence continues at coordinate 32,183 of NW_027190002.1, forward strand.
GATTCAGTTGGGGGCCCAACTTCAAAAGAGTGAAACTAGTTTGCATGTATGTTTTTCTGAAGTTGTTCCAGAGGAGGATGCTTTGGCTGATGATGTTGGATACTTCCTCTGCTGATGAGACGATGGAGATCTAAGATATCTTCCTCTTCATAGGACAGTGAGAGTGTTACTCAGCTTGTAGTCCCCAAAGCATACCAAGAACAAGTCCTTGCAGCTGCTCATGACGATCCTTTAACTGGTCACCAAGAGGTCAATCGAATGTTGTTCCAGGTAACAAAGTACTTTTATTGGCCCAAACTTAAAAGGGCTATTGTCAGATACTGTAGACAGTGTGTAACCTGTCAAGTGGTGGGGAAACCCAACCAACTGTACCTAGAGCTCCCCTTCATTCAATTGTCTTTCCTCGTTAACCTTTTTCTCACATCTTAGTTGATTGTGTAGGCCCTTTAAGTCGGACCAAGTCAGGTCATGTATATATGTTAACCATTAATGTACAACTACAAGATTCCCGGAAGCATACCCAGTACGTAATATCCGGGATAAGACAGTCATCCATCACATTTTTAAATTTTTCACTTTGTTTGGACAAAGATTGTCTTTGTTTGTACATTCAGTCGAACAATGGGAGTAACTTTTGTTCAGTTGGGTTCCAACAATTTTGTCGATGGTACAATATAAAGCATCAGCGTTCCAGTACATACCTACTGCTGATAACCAAGTTTCCGTTCCAATATTCAAAAATAATAACTAATGACAGTTTGTTGACCAATATGGAGACGGAAAATGGTTTTCTGAAACTTCTTCAAACTTTTAAGTTTTATTTATTTAATCTACATCATAATGAGCCATCTTTTCATAATTGATTAACAACTTAACATTAACACAAATAAATAAAAACAATTAATTTTATTATTTATGAAATTTTAGGTTTTCAAATATGCTTTAAAAATACAGTATTATATTTCAATAATTGTTCATTTAGTGTTAGTATGGTCCTTTAATAGCATATGACCTTCCTTTTTTACAATAGCAAATAAATATATGTGGATTCAAAATGTTGACCAATTTCGTTCAAATTTTACATACTTTGTAACGCGTATACATTCTCCAAGATGTAGAAGCTATAACAAAATAAAAGTATAAACAAAGAAAATATAAATAACAAAAACGAAACCAACCCCACAAAAAAAATTGTTGGACATTGAGAGAAATAACAGATATTGGCATTGGGCAATAAATTGATATGATATATAACAAAATACAGCATAATAACATACTAATTATTATTTGTGTTATTATGAATTACCAAGAAGAAGGAAGAGTGATAATTATTATTTGATTATATTATTATTATAATAATTATTATAATAATAATTGATGTATTTAATAATTATCACTCTTGCTTTAGCTTTGTCTTGAAGGAAGCCAGCCTCGGGTGAAAGAGGGCTGTGACGATCTCTGCCTGGAACCCGTAAGTGCGTGACTGAGACGTCCACCTCCTGGGGCTCGTGCGGCCCAGGCTCTGCTTCAGGAGGCTGGGGTCGTTCTTGCCCTTGATGGGGTTGTTGTTCTCCGGCCCCGACTACGGCGGTCTCCGGGTTTGGAGATCCTGTGCGTTTTTTCACCAACTTTGAGGTCAACTTCGGAGCTGTTTGGACTTCGGAGATTGTTGCATTATTGTCTTGCTATCCACGAACTAACAGTCTGTGTTGACAGACACCAGCAGCAATATTTAAGAGTGCTACATTTTCATATAATTAGCATATATACTTGACTAACTGTAAAGCCTGACAATTTATGTCAGCAGATGCTGAGAGTGGGAGACGGTGTGGTCAGCAGAGCTGGGTGGATATTTAATGCACTCGTATACCTCCTTCATATCAAGTTAAGTCAACAGAAACAAATGCCCAACAAACTTCGGCTTAAGTATGGAATGAGTGACGTCATTAGTTCATCTCTTCAACTGGTGACGAAGGATTACAAACTGTGATGCAACAACATTTTGCTTTCCTGGAATATAACCAAATGTGGGATTAAATTCTTGAATTATGAGCAAATATCTAGCAAACTTTCCAACTGGATTCTTATTTTTGAACAAGGGAATTAATGGTTGGTATCTGTAAGAACATGAACTGGGTAATTATAAATTGTATCCCTGAAATGTTTAAGTGCCCAGACAACTGCCAAGGCTTCTCATTCTGTTACGCTATAATTTTTCTCTTCTTTAGATAATGTACGGCTTGCACAAGCTATTGCGTGATCTCTGTGACCTTCTGTTTGAAGTAATGCAGCACCTAAACCTATGTCACTATGTTAGGGACCCGAGCCCAGCGTCCGAGCATGGAGCAGTGACGACCGCGCCATCTGTGGGTCAGCTCCCGAAACCCCCTCCAAATGGACGACGCCATATAGTGAGGACAGGATATACTGGCCACAGGGGCTGGTTTCCCGTCCTGATCAGCTCATAACACAGCCGCTGCTGACCTCTGGTGAGGTGACGCTTAGACAGCAACGCCATCTATGGAGTGGATAGGTGGGCGTTTGTGTCTAAGCCTGTAAGTGAGGTGCCCTAGAGTGTAACCAGTACTGATGACGTGTCAGATTACAGAGTCGACCTGGGACTACTGAATCGGACGGTGGATCAGTCTACCCAAGGCAGCCGTAGGACCTCCACGTGTTTGCTGCAGAAGCTGTGAGTCACCCCCCGGATGAACACTGTTGTGTTAGCCTGCCTGTGACGTGGCAGTTGAGGAATTGTCGTACCCAGGGCTGACTGGTGGAGAAGACTAGCCACTGGGGTGTTGTGGTGAGGAGAGTGATCTGTGTAATCACACGAGGCTCCTGCCTAGGGCTCGCAACCCTAATATCGGTCGTGGAGTGGCCTAACCAGCGGAACTGATTGGAACCTGCCAGCTACAGGCTGGATTTGTGGTTGAAGGCCTCCATGACGGTGCACCCAGTGGGACTGTGATTTGGCTGGCCTGTGGCCAGGGTAGACTCGCCGAGGGAATCAAAGGATTCATCGTGAGGCCACAAGAGAACCAGGACCACTCGTCTTGAGCACCGTGAACGTCCTGCGCCTTCAGAGGAAGACCATTCTGTATATTATAGTGTTTATACCTCCCGTGTGACTGTTTATATATTTATTTATGGTGGTGGTATAATTATATATTTAAGTTTAGTGCAGTTTTATCCCTTCCCCTTTAATTTACTTGCATTACGGAACACACCCCTTGAAAAACACTACTAACTTGGGGCCGGATACCTAAACTCTACTAACATCAGAGAAAGAACCCAGTTGCGACCCAGGAGGGCCGTAACACACTAGCATCTGTAACCAACGTAAAAGGTTTAGAAAAATCTGGGTACCTAAGGACAGGTGACGAGATCAAGGCTGCATGAGTTTTTTTTATGACTGATTCTGGGCCACTCCCCAAACAAAGGGTTCATCTTTTCTTTGCAACTTGTAAAGTGGGGCGGCTATAATAGAGAATCCAGTAATAAATGAACGATAAAATCCTACAAGACCTGTGAACTGTGTTACGGCTTCAGCGGTACGAGGCGTTGGAAAATCACGAGCAGCAACAATTTTTTATTCATTCAATGTAATACCTGAAGGTGTAACTGTATGAACTAGGAAATTTATCTTCTCCTTTAAAAATTAACATTTTGCAAGCTTATTTTTAAATTTGCTTCCGCGAGCTTTGCAAGTATTTTCTCAACATTCTGGGAATGAGTCTGAACATCTTGCGACATGATTATGAGATCATTAAGGTAAACTAGAAGAGTACTTCCTATCAATCTACGAAATAGATTTGTCATGAGCTGTGAAAAGGTTATTGGACTACTCCGCAAACCAAACGGTATTCTTTTGAAATGAAAATGATCATTGGGAGTACTAAAGGCTGTCAATTGTTTACTTTCCTCATCAAGGGGGGATTTGCCAGAATCCCTGCAACAAATCTAATGTTGAGAATACTTTGTTTCGACCAATACTTTGCAACAAATCATATAGGACTGGAAGTGGGAAACGATCAGGTATCGTTACTCTGTTAAGCTTCCGATAATCGATTACAGGTCTCCAAGACCCATCTCCCTTTAGTACAAGAATCAATGGAGCGTTCCATGGGGAATTACTCGATTCAATTACATCACTCTGTAACATTTTCTCTATGAGTCTATCGGCTTCTGCTCTCTCAGAATGGGGAAGACGGTAATCTGGTACATAAATAGGTGTAGTTCCTTGTTCAAGGGGAATTTTATGAGTAATAAGAGGAGTGAGACCTAACTTTTCTCCTGGTAGAGCAACAACAGCTCTCTTCCTGTTCAAAATTTCCAAAAGCTGAACCACAGAGTCAGGAAAATCAGTAGGACTGAGGTGTAGTGCTTGCACCTCTGGCTGAGATCCCTGTTCTCCTGGTGTGAGAGTACAAACAGTACGATCCATAGACACATCATCCACAACTCGCACCGGTAACGAGTAATCGGCAAAATCTACAACATGAGTGCCAGACTGGAGATGGATGTCGGCATTACTAGTGTTTGCAATATACAGTGTAACAGTACCATCCTGCACTGTGTGCCAGGAGGGTTCAACAAACGTACCATTCACTTTAAACGTTTCACTTTCCGCAATCACATCCGACAACTCAGGCACTCCCTGAACCTAAACTCTTATTCTGGTGAAAGAATGAGAGTGCAGCACAGTGTCAGTAGCCGTGGAACCACTGACTTCAGAGATGGAAGCTGCCAGGCGAGCGAGACAACAAGAATCCATTAGGGCGTCCCCTTCCAGAAAGTCCTGATACTCACTCTCCTTAACAACTGCACAACTACGATGCTTCAATCGAGTGCCTGTTTTCTCGGGTATGCTACCACGACAAGGATCTAACAAACCCACGCTAGCAAGGCGGGTGTTAACAAAATTAACGTAGTCTGATTGAAGGTTGAACTCATGGCCCTGTCGATACATGCTACACAAGGGTATGACGTGATCTTTGATACTAATGCTCCAACGATGGGGAAACAATGCAATATTTTCATCAATCATGGTGTACAGACCTAAGAGAATGTCTCCAGGAAAATGAATAATGTCAACAACTAAACATGTTATAGACAATGTGACATCATTTAACTTGAGTGGGAGGTCAATTTCACCCTGAACTTTTACTTTATTTCCTGAAACACCACTTAGAAAAGGTATGGGTGACTGTTTTACTGTAGTAGGGTGCTTACTTGCAATGTCTCTAAGAGCTAAAGGCTTGACAATATTAATTTTTGCACCTGAGTCAAGAAAAACTTTTAAAACTCTACCATGTACAATGGCTGAGACTAGGGGACCATCACTTGAGACTGGAAAAGTTACTACTTGTGACTTATGTTGTCTGGGATATCTGCGTCTCATCTGGGTCAAATTCACTGTGGTTCTGTCAACATCTACAACTGGGCTAGAGTCAGTGTCCTCTGTCAAATGTCCAAATCTATTTTGGGTAGCTACTGAATACACAGGGAGGGCACTAGGACTGGCTAGCTTGAATTGGTTAGCGGATGGCCTTGGGGGTTTCCCGAAGACATGGAGTGAACATTCTGAACTCCAGAATTCTGTGACCGAGTATTATAATTCCAAGTTGCATTATAGCTGGGCTGGGAGTTGTAATTACGCGAGTTCTGATAATGTCTTGGACGCTGTGCGCCTCGCCAAGACTGACCGTGGAAGTTACGAGGTGGGGATGTCCTTTTCTTAGCTCTACAATCTGCAGTGTGGTGACCAACTTGTTTATGGTACTTGCAATATGGGAGCCTAGAATGATTAGATTGACGAGGGAACCGAGAGAATTGTCTAGGTGGTGATGATCTAGGGGAGGACCAACAGTCCCTTGCGAGGTGGTTACTCTTACCACAATGCCAACATGAGGGAGTGGATGGTTGTGGACTATGGCGTCTCGGCAACTTATGAGGAGGTGAATTTGACTGGGGGCTACGAGCATGGGTACGGTTCTGCGACCAAGAGTTTTGAGAGTTTGTGGGAGGATGCTGAGAGCTTGTTACTACATTTACGGTATCAGAGGGTAGCAACAGTTGACCACTTTGGGGAGCTAGTTTATCGGCGGCATTGTTAATAGCCTCAAACACTTCACCAATTTCATGTTTAACTCCAAAATTCTTTTGCTCAATGATCGGTTTAGTATGCTCTGGGGCAAAATGCATTAATGTTCCAAATGCTATAATTTTGGATGATATCATATCATATTTCACATTTATCATAGCCTCAGGGGATAAATTATTGTCTTTATCTACCCAAGACGAACTAATCATAGCAGACACCAGAAGAAATAGAAATAGAAATAAGTTTATTGAGGTAAAATACACACAAAGGGATGAGGTAGCTCAAGCTATTCTCACCCCATTCAGTACAACGTGTTAATATATACATAGCCACACATCACAAATAAACATATTGCCAAACATTCTGAGAGGTAAACATATACATTTCCTCCTTCATAAGGAGTATGTTATCAGACGTACACACAAATACTTTTATGACCTAGGTATACTGTATAGACAATTTGCAAGAGACATGCAGATAATTCAACAAAATATTACAATCTTGGTGCAAAATTCTTATATCTCTCAAGAATATCATCAACCTTTCCGTTGTGACACATCCAGGCTATTTGTTCAGGAACAGTCCTTATCTCAGTGTTTCTATATACATTAATCAACGGACAATCAAGAACATAATGGGCCAGGGTGTGAGACCTTAACATACCACATAGTTTACACCTCGTGTCATTATCATGAACATCTAACCCATATTCCCAGTAATATTTGTACCCAAGCCTGAGCCGCATGTACACAGAGTCACTCCAAGCATTTCTCCTTTTACCATAAGTGAAATGGGTGTTTTGACTCACACACATGTAGTGTTGCATGGTTTGACTACTCTCATACATTATCTCTCTTCTCTCCACTCCCGCCTGTGCTTGAATATTTCTGATTTTGCTTCTTATTTGTCTCATTGTGAATTCACATTCAATGTCAACTTGTGGTTTTGATGTGGCACGTTTGGCCAAGTCATCCGCCACCTCGTTGAGCACTATTCCAACATGAGATGGAATCCACATGAATTTCACACTATAACCTTTCAGCTGTATCTCAGTTATTCTTCTCTTACAGTCCTCAACTATAGACATGAAGACTGGGTTTCGACTGTTTAAGGACTCCAGTGCTCCTCGGCTATCGACAAATACAAAAACATTTTTGTCGTCATGACGTACTTCCTCCAAACACGCCAGAATGGCCTGCAGTTCAGCTTGTGAGGATGATATATAATTACTAAGCCGGAGTTCAATTATCCTGTCCACAGTCCCAAACTCCGTATAATCCCTTATTAGGACACCACACCCGGCCCTGCCATCCTCCGCCACCGACCCGTCGCAATATACATGTAAACTGTTGCCTCTTGGTAACCGAAATATCATGCTTCCATACAAACACCGTAATTGTCCCGGTTCATGATGAATCTTTTTCGCCTTGAGGGGTACAATTTCGATGTCTATTTTCTGTACTTTCCAGGGAGCAGACATATTACACTGTCGAGAGGGTTTACAGCAGTCAAGTACGTCGTATTCCCTGAGGTCATGAGCTAATCCCCTCGTGTAGCGTGTCTCCCTCAGTTTCCTGGAAGTGTGTACGTCACTCAAGCAGGTCTGAACGCTCTCAAACAGCTTAACCCCTCCTTTTCTCCGCATGAAGCGAATAGATACTCTAGTGTTAATGACACGGACTCTATCACACACACTCTGTAAATTTAATTCCATTCTCATTATTTCAATCATTGCATTTCTTTGACATCCAAGAATAATCCTCATAGCCTCGTTCTGTATCAGCTCTATTTTTTTAATTCTGCCTTGGCCTGTGTAAGACAATACGGGTGCTGCGTAGTCTATCAGGGACCGAACAGTACTTATGTATAACATCCGCAAGATAGGTACCCCAACACCTTTACCAGAAAAAGCCAGTGCTTTCAGAGGATGCAGACGGGCTTTACATAAGGTGCTGATATGATTTATTTCAGCATTTTTACTCTCACATGTGTATACAACATACATGCCCAGATACTTGTACTTCTGAACATGGCTCAGTTCCACACCATTTAGAGTAAGTGTTATATTTCTTCGTTTCCTATACTCGTATTTGGTTTTATCTGCATTTATAACTAAGCCTAACTTGTGACAGGTTGTACCAAGTATGTTAAGAGCAGTTTAAATTTTGTTCCCAGAAGTGCCTTGTATAAGAATGTCATCAGCATATATGATCGTCGTGACCCCTGGAGGATACATCTCTGATGCTAATCTGTTCATTAATACATTGAATAAGGTGGGACTTAATACTCTCCCTTGTGGGGTACCTAACTGAAACCTCCGTTCCTCAGACATGTAACCCTGGTAATACACCTGACCTTTTCTGCCTTGTAGATAATCCCTTATCCAGTGTAGCAATCTCCCTGTTATCCCCAGATTGGCTAATTCGTATAAGATTACTTCCCCATTGGCTTTATCAAATGCTCCTTGTAGATCAACAAAAACTCTACAATTGTCATCCACATTAGACAAACACTTTAAGAGACAATCCGCAGTACTTTTGCCTTTGATAAAACCAAAGAGATTACTGGACATGTTATCACCTACAAGGTAGAGTAGCCTATTTAACAAAATCCTTTCCATCATTTTACAAAAGCAGGATATTAAGGAGACAGGTCTGTAGCCTCCGTTAGACTTAGAGATAGGAATGATGACAGCCTCTTTCCAATTTCTTGGTAACTTTCCCTCTCTATAACTCATATCAAACAAATCAAGTAAGGGACTAGGTTTCATACCGGCTAAATAATTAAGTATGTCATACGTTACTCCATCTTTTCCCGGAGCAGTAGAGCTGCCACTTTTTATAGCATCCAGTAGCTCATCGTGAGTTATCTCAGTGCATGTTATAGATCTTGTATTTAAGGCACATAAAGTTACTCTATTTCTAATATTTTCCCATGACTCAATGGTGACTCTCGTGTCTGCAGGTAAGGACTCCATACCAGCAGCACTTGCCCATTTATCTACTAACTCATTAGCAACTTTCCCTGGATCTGAATGAGCAATGAATTTGGTCTTACAACCCCTGACTTTGTTTACTGCTCTCCATATGTCTTTCAGGTTCTTAGTATTACCAATGGACTGAGCAAAGTCTTGCCAGTATCTGTCCCGCGCCTCCTTCCTCACCTGACTGCATTCCCTAGCCACTTCCAACATTGTATTTTTCTCTTCATCCCTCATTCCATATTTTAACCATTTTTTATGTGCACTCCGTAGCATTCTCTCCCACCCCTTGACTTGCTGATCATTGGAATATTTAAATTTCTTAGGTCCATGCGTCTTGCTTCCCCTGCCCCCGTTATTTTTCCTCTGTACTAATTTCTCTATGTTCTCGACCATGTCCTCGTAAAAACTATCAACGCAGAGCGGCATGTAATGTTGATACCAATCTCCCATATTTTGAATAAAATAATTTTTCATATCTTTATTAATATGTAGCCTTTTCCTTTGAAAGTGGACTTGTTTTTTCCCCAGTGGTAATTCCACGTTCAAGGCAAAGTGGTCACTAAGTAGTTCCCGAACAACCCGAGCCTCCCCCATAATCCCCTGAGAGTTTAAAAGGCAGGCATAGTCAAGCCGTCCTCCCCTGATGTGAGTTGGTTCATTGTTTCCCAAGAGACAGGTATCTGGATGATCTTGTAGAAACTGTAACCACCTGACCCCATTAGTATTAATACTACCCACTGTCCCAAGGCTTGTGTGCCGAGCATTAAGGTCCCCAATGACCAGTGAAGGATTAGTATAAATGCAGTCAGGTAAATAGTTAGCGTCGAAGCAGTTGAATTGTGCTGTTGAATTTTCAACATTGTTGAAAAAACAGCACAAATACAATTACAAATTATTACAGAAAATTACATTAAAACAGCGTTGATTTGAAAAAAACAAAAAAAAAACATACATGGGTTGACAATAGAGGGGTAAGGTAGGTTACAGGGAATTTATTAGGTATAGCTTCGTTTTTAACTTAAATTGGTTGAGAGAGGTACTGTCTTTAACATGGTTGGGAAGGTCATTCCACATTCTGGGCCCCTTGATTTGTAGAGCATTTCTGGTTTGATTAAGTCGTACTCTAGGAATATCAAAACTGTATTTATTTCTATTGTGGTGCTCATGGGTTCTGTTACAACCTTCTATGAAGCTTTTTAGATCAGGATTGGCATTACAGTTTAGCGTTTTATATATGTATAATACACATGAGAGAATGTGCAGTGACTTAATGTCTAACATATTCAGGGATGTGAGTAGGGGTACCGAGTGATGTCTGGGGCCAGAATAGGATATTGTCCTAATAACAGCTTTGTGTTGAGTAATTAGAGGACGTAAGTGATTTTGGGTAGTAGAGCCCCAAGCACAAATACCATAGTTGAGATATGGATAGATAAGGGAGTAATAGAGAGTCACCAGGGCAGGGCGTGGTACATAATATCTGATCTTAGAAAGAATGCCCACAGTTTTTGAAACTTTTTTTGATATGTTTAGAATGTGTCCCTGGAAATTCAGCTTGTGGTCAATGAGAATGCCAAGGAATTTGCCATCTAATTTGTTACAAATTTGGGTATTGTTTATTTTGAGATTTATTTGATTAGAGGATTTATTGCCAAACAGAATATAGAAAGTTTTGTCAATGTTAAGGGTGAGTTTGTTGGCAGTTAGCCACAGATGGACTTTATTTAGCTCAGTATTTACTGTGGCATTTAGAGCAAGGGGATCAGGACTGGAGTAAATGAAGGTTGTGTCGTCAGCAAATAGGATTGGTTTGAGGTGTTGGGAGGCATTTGGAAGGTCATTAATGTAGATGAGAAAGAGGAGAGGGCCAAGTATGCTGCCCTGGGGAACACCAATGTTGATGGGTAGGGTGGGAGAAATTGTATTATTCACAGAAACACATTGGAGCCTGTCAGTAAGGTAGGATTTGAGGTATTGTAGGGAGTGTCCTCTGACACCATAATGATGTAATTTAAGAAGAAGGTTTTGGTGGTTGACAGTATCGAAAGCTTTACGCAGGTCCACAAATAACCCAACAGGGAACTCATTTTTATCAAGAGCTGTATGAATCGAGTTAAGCATACTAATAAGTGCATCGTTAGTGCTTTTTTTGGGCCTGAAGCCATATTGGCAAGGGCTAAGTATATTGAGTTTGGCTAGATATGAGTAAAGCTGCTTATAGATTAGTTTTTCCAAAATTTTTGACAAGTTTGGCAGGATTGATATAGGTCTGTAGTTGTTAACATCTGTGAGATCACCACATTTGTGGACAGGCGTTACTCTTGCTTTTTTTAGAATATCTGGAAAGGTTTGGAGTTCAAGTGACTTGTTGAAGAGCAAAGCAATAGCAGGGGCTAAAGATCTGGAGGCTTTTTTGTGGATTAAAGTTGGTATCTCCTCAAGGGCACCAGACTTGGTTTTAAGGGAAAGGATTATCTCATTGACGTCAATGGAATTAATAGGCTTTAGGTACAGAGACTGGGGATAGTTCCCTGTAAGATAGTCCTTAATGTCAGTACTGGAAGATGGAATATCATTAGCAAGGGATGAACCAATGGAAGAGAAGAACCTATTGAACTCAATAGCAGAATCAGAGGCTGAAAGCTGACCATCGTTATTAGACAGGAGAGTCGGTTTGTTATTTAAAGACTTCTTTGATCCCAATATTTGTGAAATTGTTCTCCATGTTTGTTTAATGTTGCTCTTTATTTGGGTAAATTTATTTTCGTAGTATTTAGTTTTGGCTCGTCTAATTATCTTAGATAGCAATAATGAGTAATTCTTTGAGAATTCTTTGGAGACAATTCCTAACCTATACTTTTTCTCAAGGTCAGGTTTTTTATTAATAGATTTAAGTATTCCCTTTGTAAGCCAGGGATTGTTAAGCCTTTTGGTTGTGACTTGTTTTGTAAGCATTGGACAGTGGGTATTATAAAGGCTAAGAGTTTTTTGAAGAAAAGATTGAACTGCTAGGTTGATGTCCTCTATGTTACCTAACTCGGACTCCCAGTTGACATTATCAGTAGCAGTTATAAAATTGTCTATAGCAGTTTCATTGTGTAGTCTAAAACGTATCTCTCTTGACTCAAGAGGTGGTTTGCTAATGTTAGTTAAGAGAAATGTGGGGTAATGGTCTGTAGTGCTATCGGTGATTATACCTGAAGTAAGCGGAGAGGTTATATTTGTCCAGATGTGATCTAGAGTCGTGGCAGTGCTATCAATGATTCTAGTAGGTCTAGTGATTAAGGGTATGAGGAAGCAGGAATTCATACAGTTGAGGAAGCTAACAGCAGTAGGGTGTTCTGGCTCGCAGAGGTCAATATTAAAGTCCCCTGCGATAATTAGGTGGTTTTTGTTCAGTCTGTTATCAAGTATTAGATTTCTAAGGTTTGAGTTGAATTCGGACACATCAGTGTTAGGAATTCTATAAACTGCACCCACAGACAGGATAGACTCGGCACCCTTGACTCTGAAGCTGGCGAAGATATACTCCCCATAGCAGTCTCTAGTTCTAATTTCTTTTAAGCATGTTAGTTCTTGGTGGTAGTAAAGAGCAGTGCCACCACCTCTCTGAAGTTGACGACAGTTGTGGATTGCTGAGTAGTTAGGCATGTTAAAGAGTTGAGTAGTATCATCTTTCAACCATGTTTCAGTAAGTATAATAAAAGAGAATTTGTTGTCAATAGCTTCAATCAAGGCACTAACATCATCGAAGTGTTTACCTAGGGATCTAACGTTCAAATTGATTACAGAGATATTGTGACTATGAGTTAATACATTGTTTACATCATGTGCTGCAAAATATCTGCAATTTAGATCATTAAAGTGATTATTGTCATAGATAGTGGATAAGAGGTTAAGTTCTGGGTCTATACTTGACTGCATAAAAAAAGCTGATTGCAGGAAAAACAAGAAAAACAAAAAGAAAAAATGTACACAATACTGTACCAAACAAACACAAAAGGGGCTTACAGGGGTACAATGGAGTAAGGGAGTATGGCTAGGCTAAGAAACCTAGGTAATGAATGAGATTAAAGAAAAAAACACATAAACATGGACTATACAAAACACAAGATATAGATATACAAAACAAAAATATAAACAAGACTAAGCAATACAAAAAAAATGAGCAAAAATGAAAAATGAGGTAGATTGCTTACAGGTACTCTCAGGTACACTGTAAGTAACAATAGACAGAAAATATATATCAATATAGAAAAGAATGTCACAATACAATGAGATAAGCAATTACATGAACAGATGAAAAACAAATCTGCTGTAAAATAGGAAGTAATTATAGCAAAACACAATATAATAATATAACAATACAATAAGAGCTTACAAAGTATTGAGTCTGCTAAATTAGAGAATAATTATGGCAAGACACAACAATAAATGCAAGTAAACAAAGAATTGAAACAATTAGAGGTAGAATTAAGGTCACTAGATAGCCATGGAGGATACACAAGTTTGGCGGAGAGAACAAAAAATCAGTAGAGACTGTCAAGATGAATATATAAAAAAATTTGACAAATGATAATTGTAAAGTAAAATAATCTTAAAGATAATAAATTTTATTAAGCTTAGTTTTAACTTATAATTAGTATGAACTTAATTAAAAGAACAAAAATGAGATCAATAATTGATTTCAATAAATGACATAGATCAATACAAATAAATTTAAAATATAAATGGAATAGGGTAAGATTAGATTTAAGAGTAAAATTTTAGGTAATTAAGTAAAATTAAAAACTAGGAATGTGTGTGTGATGTTGAGGGCGTGACAATAATTATATCGTCGAATGGCGAGTGAAGGCCAGTTGCTATGGAGACGTGTTGACAGACGTTTACTGTAGAATGGTGTAGCAGAAGGCTGTAGCGATGGTGAGAAGAGGCAATGTGGCGCTGAGGCGTCGTGACTGGGAGCTGGCGACGCTAGTCAGACGGTCGTAGTCTTTTTTTTCAGCAATTGTTTCTCAATAAATTGCACAACACAGCTGCAGAGCAGTTGAAGCTGTAGAAGATGATTGCAATAGCTGGAACGGTACAGGCAACACACACAAGGCTTGTTGATGTGGGCTTGGGTGGAAGTGTTGGTGGTGGTGGTCCAGGTTCCCAGGTGGCGCGGGAATCTTCCTTTCTCCTCACTGATGAATTAGCGTTCTCACAGGAAAATATTGACCCTTACTTCTGAGACGTTGACCTGGAGTAGTGGTTGATGGTAGGACCCAGGACTGGTGAAATACCATTGAATGTCGATGCGTGGGTGGCAGGAGGCAGGAGGCGCTGGACACACATGATGTGACGTGGGCACTTGCGATTTCGTAGCTCAGAAAATTTATTATGAATAACACCGCTACTACCAGTATTCGTTGCTTTCTTTGGTTGTAGATATACACAGTAGAAACTTCAGTAGTTTTATTCAATAAGGCAACAAGGTGTATAACTGGCCAGTTGTTGGAAATTTCCAACACTGAATACAACACTGTTGTATTCTCATTAATTATTACTAATTCTACTAATCATTGTAGTGAATAAAATTAACCCAACGTAGTGGAGAGAATCATCGAGGAAAATTGTGGACACGAGGAGGTAACGAAGCCATTGTCAGAGGACCAACAACATAGAGAAGATGGGCTTGATGGCAGTGGAGGCGCAGAAGCTGGTGCCAGTGGAGATTCGGCAGATGCTGGATCACAGGGAACTACGTAAGATATAATCTTCACAAAAAGTAACATTTAAAGTTAAGAGTGTGTGAATTAATGAATGAATGCTCAAACTAAAGTAAATAAATAAATAAATAAATGTTTATTCAGGTAAGGTACATACATACAAGAGATTTTTACAAAAATTGATAACTTTAATGGAACTTTAAAGACCACACAAAGGTCTTTAACATGATTAGGAAGGTCATTCCACATTCTGGGTCCCTTGATTTGTAGAGCATTTCTAGTTTGATTAAGTCGTACTCTTGGAATATCAAAACTGTATTTGTTTCTGGTGTGGTGCTCATGGGTTCTGTTACAACCTTCAATGAAGCTTTTGAGGTCAGGATTGGCATTACAGTTCAGCGTTTTATATATGTATAATACACATGAGAGAATGTGCAGTGACTTAATATCTAACATATTCAGAGATTTGAGTAGGGGTACCGAGTGATGTCTGGGGCTAGAGTTGGATATTGTCCTAATAGCAGCTTTGTTGAGTAATTAGTGGACGTAAATGATTTTGGGTAGTAGAACCCCCCAAGCACAAATACCATAGTTGAGATATGGATAGATGAGGGAGTAATAGAGCGTCACCAGGGCAGGGCGGGGTACATAATATCTGATCTTAGAAAGAATGCCAACAGTTTTTGAAACTTTGTTTGATACATTTAGAATGTGTCCCTGGAAATTCAGCTTGTGGTCAATGAGAACGCCAAGGAATTTGACATCTATTTTGTTACAAATTTGGATATTGTTTATTCTGAGATTTATTTGATTAGAGGATTTTTTGCCAAACAGAATATAGAAAGTTTTATCAATGTTAAGGGTGAGTTTGTTGGCAGTTAGCCAAAGATGGTCTTTATTTAGCTCAGTATTTACTGTGGCATTTAGAGCAAGGAGGGTCAGGACTGGAGTAAATGAAGGTTGTGTCGTCAGCAAATAGAATTAGTTTGAGGCGTTGGGAGGCATTTTGAAGGTCATTAATGTAGATGAGAAAGAGGAGAGGGCCAAGTATGCTGCCCTGAGGAACACCGATGTTGATGGGTAGGGTAGGAGAAATTGAATTATTCACAGAAACATACTGGAGCCTGTCAGTAAGGTAAGAATTGAGGTATTGTATGGAGTGTCCTCTGACTCCATAATGATGTAATTTAAGAAGAAGGTTTTGGTGGTTGACAGTGTCAAAAGCCTTACGCAGGTCCACAAATGACTCGACAGGAAACTCATTTTTATCAAGAGCTGCATCAATCAATTTAATCATACTAATAAGTGCATCGTTAGTGCTTTTTTTGGGTCTGAAGCCATATTGACAAGAGCTAAGTATATTGTGTTTGGCTAGATAAGAGTAAAGCTGCTTGTAGATTAGTTTTTCAAATATTTTTGACAAGTTAGGCAGGATTGATATAGGTCTGTAGTTGTTAACATCTGTGAGATCACCACATTTGTGGACAGGGGTTACTCTCGCTTTTTTTAGAATATCTGGAAAGGTTTGGAGTTCAAGTGACTTGTTGAAGAGCAGTGCAATACCAGGGGCTAAAGATGTGGAGGCTTTTTTGTAAATTAAATTTGGTATCTCCTCAAGGGCACTAGACTTGGTTTTAAGGGAAAGGATTATCTCATTAACGTCAGTGGAATTTGTAGGCTTTAGCTACAGAGATTGTGGATAATTACCTGTAAGATAGAACTTAACATCAGTACTGGAAGATGGTATGTCATTTGCAAGGGATGACCCAATGGAAGAGAAGAACCTACTGAACTCAATAGCAGAATCAGAGGCAGAGAGCTGACCATCGTTATTGGACAGGAGTGTTGGTTTGTTATTTAAAATCTTCTTTGATCCCAATATTTGTGAAATTGTTTTCCAAGTTTTTTTAATGTTGCTCTTTATTTGGGTAAATTTATCTTCGTAGTATTTAGTTTTGGCTCGTCTAACTATTTTAGATAGCACTAACGAGTAATTCTTTGAGAATTCTTTGGAGATGGTTCCTAACCTATACTTCTTCTCAAGGTCATGTTTTTTTATTAATGGATTTAAGTATTCCCTTTGTAAGCCAAGGATTGTTAAGCCTTTTGGTTGTGACTTGTTTTGTAAGCATAGGACAGTGGGTGTTATAAAGGCTGAGAGTTTTTTGAAGAAAAGATTGCACTGCTAGATTGATGTCCCCTATGTTACCTAACTCGGACTGATACAATAGATGACTTATATCTGGAAAAATCTTGGTTGCCCAATGTTGCACGTTTTCCAGAACAGCTATGTCCTGAAAATGTGGTCTCCATACTTCGATACAGTAATTAAAATAGGTCTGCACCAGAGATTTATACAATTGAATTACTACCTTCCTTGCCTTAAAGTCAAAGATACGCTTAATTATTCCAAGAGTTTGGTTAATTTTTTGACTGCTACTTCTACCTGTTGTGCAACTTTCAGTGAATGGTGGATTTTGACTTATGTCATTTTTTTCGTCAATCTGCTGTAATGGAATGTTAGTAATTTGGTAGTCATGGTTGTTATGTCCCACATGCAAGGTCTTGTATTTGCCAATATTAAAAAAAAAGAAACATTTGTTAGTATTCTGATCATTTGTGGAGTTCATGTAGCTCCAGTCAGCATTGTGGCTGACTACATCTGACCTCCAGTCAGATGTAGATCAGGTTTTTCTATGAGCTACAGAAAATAATATGGTGTTTAACGAAGATAAGTTCCAGCTTATGCGCTATGGAAAAAATGAAAATATAAAAACGGAAACCACGTACAAAACTCAGGCAAATCATAACATAGAACGATAAGGCAATGTAAAGGATCTGGGTGTACTCATGTCAGAAGACCTTACCTTTAAAGAACACAATAAAGTAGCCGTCACAACTGCAAGAAAAATGACTGGTTGGATAACAAGAACTTTTCACACTAGAGATGTTATACCGATGATGATACTTTTCAAAACGCTTGTGCTCTCTAGAGTGGAGTACTGCTGCACAGTGACAGCCCCTTTCAAAGCTGGAGAAATTGCTGACCTGGAGAGCGTGCAGAGATCCTTTACTGCTAGAATCCACTCAATAAAACATCTAAACTATTGGGACCGACTAAAGAGCCTAAAACTGTACTCCCTTGAGCGCAGGCGGGAGAGGTACATAATAATTTACACGTGGAAAATATTATAGGGGCTGGTCCCAAACCTGCACACAGAAATAACATCACATGAGACCAGAAGACATGGCAGGATGTGCAGAATACCACCGTTGAAAAACAGAGGTGCAACTGGTACTCTGAGAGAGAACTCTATCAACATCAGAGGCCCCGAGACTGTTCAACACGCTTTCTCTACACACAAGGGGCATAACTGGCCGACCCCTCACAGTGTTCAAGAGAGAACTGGATAAGCACCTCCAAAGGATACCTGATCAACCAGGCTGTGACTCATACGTCAGGCTGCGAGCAGCCGCGTCCAACAGCCTGGTTGATCAGTCCGGCAACCAGGAGGCCTGGTCGACGACCGGGCCGCGAGGACGCTAAGCCCCGGAAGCACCTCAAGGTAACCTCAAGGTAAGGCATTTAGCTGGTCAGAGTGGAAGTGGCATAATTATCAGTGAACAAAATGTTTACCTTGTTCAATAGCAGGACTATCAGTGTTTTCTTCATATTGCCATAAACTCGATTACAATCATTCTTTGCAACACGAATGTTGGTGGCCAAATGCAGGATCATTTTGATTACGAATCTTGTTTCACAACTTGACATTTACGTGGACCTGAGCTGCAAAGGGAAGCCAACACCCATGGGAGACATTACTAGCTCCTTGTAGTTTGTGTGGGCCTTTGCTAAGGCCAATTAAGGGTAAGGAAATTGAAATTGAAATAAGTTTATTGAGGTAAAATACACACAAAGGGATGAGGTAGCTCAAGCTATTCTCACCCCGTTCAGTACGTCGTGTTAATACATACATATACACACATCACAAACCATAAACATATTACCAAACATTCTGAGAGATAAACATATACAATTCCTCTTTTACACAAGTAGTATGGTATCAGCCGTACACAAATACTTTTATGACTTAGGTATACTGTATAGAAGGGTAAGGAAGGTGGCCAATTTTTAATTTTATTTATATATACAAGAGTTCTTACGTTCATATAAAGCCATTAGTACGCATAGAGTTTCGGGCAGGTCTTTACTCCTAATTTTTTTCTGGAATACGACCCGCCAAATCGTCAAGGTATCAATTACAACTGGATGAACAAAGTCGTAGAGATAAGGATTGGTATCTAGTCAATCCTTCCCGACCAGGATACAAAACCAGGCCAAATCGCTTGCGAAGCGTAGGGCGAGTGCGTTACCATCGGGGAATGTTATCTGGCTAATATAGAGCTTTAGCACGAGTTTCCCCCCACCTCCGGAAACGGAGGGTGAGCAAAGAAATACGATTGTGTAGTGGCCAAAGGCTTGGGAGTACCCAGAGCATAGGTTCAAATCCTCCTCATAGCTCCTACTGATTTTTTCTTGTAGCGTATATTTTCCATATAACCGACATTGAATTTCTTTAGAAGAAATCTCACCTGGAGCAGAGACATGAAACTCACTTGCAGAAACACCAGGCACATTGACTGTGTTCACAATAACTCTTGCACTTACTACATTTATCTTATTTATGGTGGAATAATTGCTATAATTTTCAAATCATTTGGCACAGTGCCAGTTTCTCATATTTTCTGGTATATTCTCCTCACCAACTACATTTCCTTTGCATCAGTGTCTTTAACAATTTCTGCATTTACAGTCAGGTGCATTATCCTGCAACCAATGATTTGTTTACTGATTGTAGTCCTATTATTGTAGTCACATTTATAAATCTAATCTTTACTTTTCAGGAAAGAGAAGTTATCTAGAATAGCTAGAATGCCTGTGAGACGTGATGCTGTGCGATACGACGGACATCACCTTCAACGTGGGAACTGTTTGATATTTAATCATCGTATATTTGACTCCTATACTGGTTTTATGGTAAGTAATTACAGCAGTATTTCAAGAATGACGACGTATTTAAGAGCATTCATGTATTAATTTATATATATCGTTACCTCCTTGATAAAATGAAGATATCTTATATCTTTTACCAGTTCAGTTTATACATTCTGGGCTGGAGTAAAGACTTTTTAAAGACTAATTATCGCATTATAAGAGTGCCTCCTGTGAGGGAATGGTGTTCTCTCAGCAAGACTTGTAACCCCTTGGCTGGCGTGCAATTTGGTGCAATGCTACGCACTGAGCATTGGATATCTATTCTAAGATATCACCTTTATCTAAGAATACAAGTTCCTCAGGTAGGGTATGGGGTGGTTATACCTGCTGGTTATACCAGCAGATGGCAGTTCTCCCTTCACCACGAGGAAGATATCAGACACGATCCTTATCTGGCCAGATATCTTCAAGAACTTGTGCCGTTGCTGTAGGCACTTTACGTTGTTGATAGCCTCTGTGAACGGCTTGCACGCCTGTCTTCGCCTTGCTGCACTCTGTGATGCTCCAACATTAAAGTAATCTCGGGCACTTCCTTATTATTCACTACACTCACTACATTTTTCTACAGAGTAAATTAAAACATTGGCCTCCAATTGTTTGGCCAAATGTTATACATTTCCAACATGCATATTCTGTAGCCATTTGTTTGTCACTGTTATTCATAGTACCTCAGTTAGTTTTAGCAGTCTCTCCATATGACCATTTTCCAATGGTTTTACCTGGAGAGGGTTCTGGGAGTTCTTCTATTCCCCCAAACCCGACCCGAATTCAGGCTTGACTTGTAAGAGCTTGGTCCAACAGGCCATACATGGACCAACATGATCCATGACTTACATGGTCCAGTACCAAGATGGTCCTGCACGGTCCGCAGGCCCATATATCCACTAGTGCTGGTTGGTCCAGCACTTCTTGAAGGAAACTATCCGGTTTACTCATAAATACGTCCACGTTTCTTCCGGAAATATTTCTTATTCTCGCTAAGAGGATGTTGAACAACCGTGAAGCTCTGATGTTTGCGCAGTGTTTTCTGATTGTGCCTATGGCACCTCTGTTCGTCACTAGCTGCATTTTCTTCCATGTCGTTCACTCCAATATGTTGTTATTTTGCTATATAAATTTGGGATCTGGCCCTTCAGTATTTTCCGTGTGTATATTATTTGATACCTTTCTTCTCTCTTTTCTAAATATGATGTTTACCTATACCTATACATGTTTACCTATACATGATTTCACATCTCTGCATTTGTTTAACATGTGAAAGTCTTGAGAGAAAATCTGGAAACATTTTACAAGCTTCAGCAGAAGAAGCATTTCCTCGCAGGAGAGGTCACCCGGGGTGACCATTGATGGTAATCAATAAATCTCATCTGATGTATGCACTGCTGTTTCAGCAACAAGATATGTCTTTGTTTGCTATTCAACAGGATTTTGTAGTTTGAATAGGCTTGTATTTACAATATTACCCATATATATTGACAGACGTCCATCTCCTTACATAATTTAGTAATACTAATGATTTACAAGATTTTTAATGCTGTTCAGCTATACTACTAAGTAAGCTGATATATCAGCTGGTGTCATCAGTTTTAGCACAATTTGCTCAGTCATTAAGTAAAAATCAATCTGAGTTTTATAATGCTGAAGATCTTTATTATCATTTTTATTATTTGGTGCTTTAGTATTAACACTAGCCTTATCTTAATCTGATTTTTATCACCAGAGTGATTTTGAAAGTAAAGTTGATTGGATGATCCTTATTAGCAACATATAACTGGCAATAGTTGACCACTATAATCCCCTTGCATTAGGGTTTAAACGGGATTAGATTAAGTTTATATCTACGCTGCCAGAAGTGAATACCGTAAATCTGAGTAGATGGCGATTACTTTGACAACGATTATAGTTATAATGTGATATATTTGTCATTCTCATCTGAGAAACTCCAATACAGCTCATTACTCACATTTGATATTGTAACCAAATCATAGTACTTTTTTGGTATTTTGGTATTTTTTTGACTCCCACAAGCAATTATTACCGCCTGCACAATTCCTAGAGGAATTGAGATAGTAGATAAAGACAAAATATTTAGCACGGGAGGGACACAAACAAGGTGACACAGGTGGAAACTTTGTACCAAGACGTTAGAAAGGGACGTTGGAAAGAACTTTTTCAGTGTCAGAGAGTTTAACAAATGAAATGCTTTAGGCAGTGATGTGGTGGAGGCAGATTCCAACCATAGTTTCAAATTTATCAGAATTTACTAAAGGACCATATTAGGACACTATGCTAGTGTCCTCGACGAGGACAGGAAGCTGGCGAAGATGCTCAAAGGTCTTCCAATTTGCCCTGATGATCTTTTCCATCTGTATTTTAAAACCCAACAGCGTTTTGGCGTTTACGACTTCGGCGGGTAGGCGGTTCCACGGTTTTATAACCCTGTGGGTGGAAAAAACCTTCTATTTTCTTTCCTACAGTGTGGCTTGATGAGCTTCAACCCGTTGCTCCTCGTTCGTGCCACATCTGACCTTTTGAAGAAACTTTTCGGATTTACATCGTCCAAATTGTTTAGTATTTTGAAGGTTTCGATGAAATCCGCCCTGTCATGCCTGGTCTCAACAAATCCACAAGGGCCGTGACGAGGTTTCGAACCTGCGTCCGAGACCTGGTCGACCTGCGTCCGAGGCCTGGTTGTAACAAACTAGGCTGGTTGTAAGAATTATCCAGAGTGGTTTATCGACAAAAGAGAATGGGAAGCTGAGCCCGCATGGTGACCTGGGGACCTGACCCCCAGGGGAATTCGCGGTGGAAATAACCGACGCCTTGTTCATAGCTGCGTATAATGAATCATCCTATAGTATTCAGTAATTTAGAGAAAATTAGCCTTTATTCATTTTGCATTAAAATTGTATTATATAATAGTACTGGGTACAATATCAAGAGTATTCTAATTATTGAGTTTAAGTCACCATCAGTGACGTCACGAATCAGATCTAACTTGTAAGGCGGAGTGACCGGCGGTCATAGGTCATCAGGGGTTGACATGTCTACTATTTCTCAAAGTTCAATTAACCATTTTTTGGGGATCGGGAACAGCTCTGCCGTTAGATGTTTGTGTAATTTAATTTCAGTAAAATAATTCAACCAGTCTGGATCAATTCAGTACAAACAGAGGTTAATTGTTATAACTTAAACCTTGCTAGTAACTGGGTAGAACTTTGACTAGGCGGAAGGATACAATGTTCTAGCCTGGGCTAGGCCAGACGAGGACAATCAGTGTGATCTGCAGAGCAGCTGGGAGAGGTCAAACATCTTACCTCTCCCCAAGACCAGCCCAACATCTTTAGCTGGTAAAACATAGAGGTATAGTTGCTATGGTTATTTATAGAATAGTCTTCATTGCCATTCAGGTCAAGTAGGGAGTGTTAAAGTGACAGGGAGTGAACATATTTAGATTTTGTTTTAGTTTTTCTTTTAATAAATTAAATTTGTTAATATTTTGCATTTTATTATTTCCATGTGTTTTATGTGTAAACTTGTCCTGGTCACGTGGTCCACACGAGGTAGAGTTGGATTGGGCGCCGATTCTAACATCGATTCTAACATCGAATCATTCCCGTGTAATTAATTTCACACTCTTAAGTTTCCACGGTCATCGAGTGGGGATCAAGCCCCAAGGTTGATTAATTAGCGTGATCGATCCAGACCTCGATCATTGCTCTGTGTTGCTGGTCTGGTGGTGGCAGCGTAGAGGCGACTCTAGGGTTTTGCTCAAAGCCTAGGTCACGTCATACTGGGTGTAGAATCCTAAGTCGGTCAATCGTCTTAGGACCACGTGGCGTGGAGTTGGCTTTGGTAAACGTTTTGGAGTCCCTTGGTAGAGAATTAAAAGTAAGAATACGGGTAGAGGGAGTAGAAGGTAGATAAGTAGAGAGAGAACCCCAACCCGTGTTACATGGTCGACGACCGGGCCGCGGGGACGCTAAGCCCCGGAAGCACATCAAGGTAACTTCAAGGTAGGTAAGGAGAGCATCCCAGATGCTGCCTTAATCAACTGAGCTACGACATGGTCAAAAGAGTTGAAACCGAAGTTCTACTGAACTTACTGGATCTTGCAGCCTCTCTGAGACACAAACCAGGGTTTTACACAACTCCTACTTTGATGCATCACACTATTGTGACTTTTGTGTGTGTGTAATGAAAAAAGGGCGAAGAGGGAGAATGGCCTATTGACATAGCTCGAGTGCATGGGGAGGAGTTGTGTAAAGCCCTGGTTTGTGTCTCGGAGAGGCTGCAGGGTCCAGTAAGTTCAATAGAATTTCGGTTTCAACTCTTTTGACCATGTTGTAGCTCAGTTGATTAAGATAGTGTCTGGGATGCTCTCGGACGCAGGTTCGAATCCTCGTCACGGCCCTTGTGGATTTGATGCATCACGCTATTGTGATTTCTGTGTGTAATGCCTGGTCTGTAGTGTTGTTAGCCCAGTGACCCTCAACCGTTCCTGATACGAGAGATGACTAAGCTCTGGTAAGTAAGTAAGGGCAAACTTGCCCTTCGGCTGTGGCAACACCACATGTTGCTCGGTGTAACAAAATAAACAGTTTCAAATGTAGATATGATAGAGGAATATAGGCTCTGGAAGCTGTTCACCAGTTGATTGACAGTTCAGAGGCGGGACCAGAGAGCCGAAGTTCAACCTCTGCCAGCGCAACTTCGTAAGTACATGTGATTGTGTGAAGTGACGAGGAATGTGTAGACGGAGCCAAACGTTACACGCGTCCCAGTTATATTAATGTTAATCTTAGTGATATCATTGTTCTGATACCTTATTTATTGATGTTTATAATTATAGTGTGTTGTGGACATTATCAGCTATGTTGTATATCAGCTATGTTGTATATTCATGTATATCAGCAATTATAGTATGTTGTGGACATTATGTGGACATTATGTGAGCCAGGCTCACAAAGAGCGTTTGGGAAAATGCCAAACTGACAGTGCACACCAAGGCACAAGTCTACATGGCATGTGTGGTGAGTACACTTCTCTACGGCTCGGAATCCTGGACCCTGCGCTCTCGCCAGGAGAGACGGCTCAATACCTTTCACATGCGGAACCTGAGACGCATCCTTGACGTCACGTGGAAAGACCACGTCACCAACAAGTACTCGAGAGAACAGGAGTCCCTTCAATGTTCACTCTCCTGAAACAGAGACGCATGCGATGGCTGGGACATGTCACACGCATGGTCGATGGCCGCATACTGAAGGACCTCTTGTATGGAGAACTGGCATCAGGAAGGAGACCCACCGGAAGACCTCAGCTGCGTTTCAAAGATGCCTGCAAACGCGACCTCAAGCAGATGAACATCGATATCAACACTTGTGATGCAGCAGCTGCGGACAGATCTGCCTGGAGATGAAAAGTGCAGAAGGAACTCCAGCAATTCGAGGATGAACTGAAGAGGATAATAGATTTCAGAGGAGGATAACAGCGAAGGATAATAGATTTCAGAGGAGGATAACAGCGAAGGATAATAGATTTCAGAGGAGGTCTCGACCACTGTCAGACGCACCCGCTACGGCGTTTATCTGCGCTCGCTGCAGTCGAGACTGTCATTCTCGGGTTAGCCTTCACAGTCACAGCAGGCGCTACATCTAACTACACTACAACAACTAGACACCCTGGGCACAACTCCATAACCCCACGGGATTGACGGATGCCTACTACTACTAGGACATTATGATGTCATATATTGCATATATATTTATTGTTTATGTTTGTATGTGCAAACTTTCTTTACTAATTAAAGTTCATTGCTTAATTTGAATATTAACAGTTATATAACTACAATCATTCAACAGGAGCGTCATGGGAATGATCACGACCGTGACCAAGCTCAGACGTTGTTTGAAAATTTAGGGTTTAAAGTGACGGTCCATAATAACTTGACCGTCGCCGGGGTCAAAGCTGAAATTCAGGACTGTAAGTATCTTTTACTATATATAATGTTCGTTAGACTTTTATTACATAAACTTTTTAGCTCCAAATCATCTTAACATATTTATTTTTATCATCTTAACATATTGGATTCCATAGATTTATTTACAGTACAGTAATTACATAAATATTGATAACATCGCCACCATGACCTCGATCGTGTTTTGTATTTTAATGCAGTTGAACCCCTCTAGGTTATTGTGGTTTATGCAGTGTGCTTTGTCCTCTAAATGTTGTTTAACATTTACTCCCTCATTAACAAACTGATTCCGCATATAGGAATCAGGAACATAGGAATCTTGTATGCGGAGAGTAGGGACTCTCACTTTTCCCTTCTATCTCATTCACACTTGCCATGTCTGTCCATCTTATTATTATCTTCCGTGCCTCAGTTAGTTGAATACAGTTTCCATCATAAATTTGTTTAGTGCTAAAAATACATGTAGAGCGCAACCTCAATGCAGCGAGCTATATGGAACAAACCCAGCGAGTGAGGGACATATTGCAACCAGAGATGCTTTCAGGAAGCATTTGTGAGAGGGAATATTTTTAAAAACAAGAAAAATACACTGCTTCACCTGTTTCTTGTAATGTTGCTTCCTTATACAAAAATCACTTAAAATGTGATTAAATATATATTAGGTGTTAACATTTATGCTTTAAAATTTCCCATGCTCTATGTTGCCCATAGAAATACTGTATTGATGCAGTACCCCATCAATACCTGTATCTTTTCCATTTTTCTAAGGAGGAGCATTTCTCTCCCATTGGTATATCCTCTGGTATTCTTTCCTGTACTCTTTGTAGGAGCCCACCACCAAAACAATATCACATTCTCATTTGCCCTTCTTTTCTCTGTGTGACCTATGATGCTTTTCTCAGTTTGACCTATAATACTTTTCCCAGTGTGACCTATGAAACTTTTCCCAGTGTGACCTATGATACTTTTCCCAGTGTGACCTATGATACTTTTCAGTGTGACCTATGATACTTTTCCCAGTGTGACCTATGATACTTTTCACAGTGTGACCTATGAAACTTTTCCCAGTGTGACCTATGATACTTTTCTCAGTGTGACCTATGATACTTTCAAAGTACAGAACTGTAAATATTACCTCCACCTACTTTGAGTTTCTTCTCTACTGATTAAAATTTTCTAAGGTTCACCTTTAATATTACTGTTGATACGATATTAAGTACACAGATATATACAGTAAAACAAAATATTACTAACACTGTAAATATTGTAAGCATAAAGATAGACTGTACTCCATAAGGTACACTTGGTATCATGTAAATGATGAAAGGTTAGAAATAACTAAATTGATAATGCTTAAGTGTGTATATAATAGAAAAACTGCCAGTGGAATATCTGGAAGTTTGTCTCATGTTAGCATTATGTGAGATATGACAGAGTCGAATATCAGTAGGAGCCATGAGGAGGATTCGAATCTATGGTCCTTAATCTAACATATCAAGTAAGATGAAAAGGTACATTGTAGCAAAATGTATATCAACATATAAATAATATATAAATTAACAAAGGTGATTACACTAGTGATGATATGTCTTGTATACTAACATTGTGGAAGTTGATAATACAAGTTACAGTTTAAGTTTGAAGCACAAAGTAGGAAACTATGAGGATGAAATTAGATACTTTTCAATTTACTTTTAAATAAGGCATAGACATGTTTTTAATTCATTAGGCAGGGAGTTCCATAGACTGGGTCCTATTATTGGCATGGAGAGTTTGCACAGTATTAGTTTGACTCTGGGGACATCAAGGATATATTTATTTATAGTGTGGTACAGAGTTTGCTAGAGTTCTGATAGCAGATTTTTGCTGAGTGATGATGGGCTTGAGGTAGTTTACAATGGTGGAACTCCATACACAGATACCATATGTTAGATAGGATAGATTAGCGCGAGGTATAGTAAGAGGAGAGCAGAGTTTGGAATATAATTTCTGATTTTAGAGAATATACCAATTTTTTCTGAGACTTTTTTGGATATGTATTGTATGTAGGTGCTGAAGTTCAGTCTCTTGTGTATTTATAGGCCAAGGAACTTTCCCTCGACTTTATTGCTGGTGTTAACATTCTCTATCTGATGTTAAATTTGATTTGAAGATTTATTACGAAGTTTAGTTTAGTTCATTGATTATGCACCCCATACCCATCTTGTGGGCGGTAGTGGAAAGGGTTACAGAGGCACATAATGGGCTCAGGGACTGAACCCCACAATTCATTTAGTTACAATCTTGATGAGCTAGTTATAAAATTCAATATAAGTCGTCACATCAACAATGGGATCGAGATCGACCACAAGTACAGTTTCTAAATTAAGCAACTGACATATGTGGAAAGCTAGTGTCGCAATTGATATGTTTGTCCTGCACACTGCCCCCCCCCCCCCCATCCAGTGGGCAGCGGTGGATAGGTTACAATCACTTAGTTACTACCTACGGTTAGCAAACTGGGGATATTTGGCTAAAATTTCTGGTAGCAGATCATTTTGAATGAAATATTGACACATCGTTGGAACATTGGTTATAGAATTGTCTCTAAATTCACGTATCTTTTCGCACTCCGTTACATAGTGACGGAGGGTGTGCGAATAATTTTGTTGACACAGCTTACATTTGGTCAGGTCTACATCGGCAGATAATGAAAATTCCCAGAGATACTTGTAACCGAGTCTAAGCCGAGCAGTAGTAACATCTAGAAGTCTGCTAATTTTATTGGATGATCCATAAATGTGTGGCTCCTCTTGCATGATAGTATGATGATAGATGGAATTACTGGATGGAATGATGGAATTATTACAAAATAAAATATATTTGGTCTTTTCTATGTTATGCAAGTTTGTTGATTGCCAACCATGAGTGGACTTTTTTAATTCATTATTTACAATATTATTTAGTGTCTGGGGGTTGGGGTCAGAAAAATTGAAGGTAGTATCGTCAGCAAATAGTATAGGTTTAAGAATGTTAGAAACATTTGGCAAATTATTGATGTACATAAGAAATAGGAGAGGTCCTAGGATGCTGCCCTGCGGCACTCCTGCTGTCATTGGTAGAGTGGGGGAGGAACGAATATAGTTCAGAGCAAGGCTTCAGATACCATACTCAGTTTATATTCATATTCAGTTTGCATCATACCATTGATGCAGTTTAAGTAAGATGTAGTTATGGTTTACAGTATCAAAGGCTTTTATCAGGTAAATGAAGAGGCCAACTGGGAATCAATTTGTTGTATTTTTTGCCACTCTTTGAGCATTGGACAGTGTGTTAATAGATGATGGTGATTTTAAATAGATTTTGAATAGGTGATCTAAAAATAGATGATTTTAAAAGATGTAAGAAATGAAAGAATAAAATTTGAGATGATAAAAGCAATTGTTTGAGGAGAATAAAAGAAAAATTTATAGTGATACTGAAGCAAGAGACTTTAACCAGATAAATCTTTATACTGTATTAACAGTTTAAAGGCAAGGAGACAGTGGGGAGTATCTAAGTCCATCACTAACAGAAAACACTTGCTGTAAGATGAGAAAACAACCTTCGCTTAATGCGCATGTTACCTAAGCATGTTTGAGATGCTTATAATATATAAACCCATTCAGAGATCGAGTAACACATGCTTTAGGTTGAGAACAAATGGTAAAAAATAGCCCAAACAACAGCTGATAAGGTAAGCCAGTGATTACTGAAATTGGGACTTTTCAGTATAGTCCAACTCGCAAATCACCAGAAACCAATACTCTATTATGTCAGAAAATTAGCTCTCTTGTGGCTAACTATTCAGTATGCCCCTTAAGGAGCAAGGTGATTTGTAGAGGTACCTATCTCTGTGGATTAACAGATCCACCATGAGCTTGATATGTTAAGCATGTTTACAAATTGCCAGTGAGTTAAACACAAACTACCAAGGTTTGCTCAGAAATTAGTATTCATTACACTTAACGCTCTAACTTTCAACGAGACTTGATATACATGTTTCTCTTGACGAGGTCGGAAGTATAATATATATATTTTTATTATTTTTAACTTAATTATCTGAGTTTAAACTTCCAATATTTAATGCTGATGATCTAATGAAATTTATTTTTACACTCCTATTTTCAGTGGCTTTCGGTACTGATCACACAGATTGTGATATGCTAGCTGTGGTGTTCATGTCACACGGGGAACAAGATATCTTGTCGTGTAGGGATGGCCACATAAAAGCCGAGTATCTTTTTGAGAGCTTTCAAAGCGATCAATGTAAATCTCTCGCTGGAAAACCAAAGTTGTTCTTCATACAGGTAAGACTGTCATGTATAAAGCATGCTTAAATACTTAACATTAACCTAAATAATTAACAGCATGCTTATATAATTAATATTAACTCACAATGACCATAAATTTGTCCCACCTAAGTGGGGGAAATTTTCTGACTGTCCTGGACTGTTATGAAATTGACTTGATGATGGCTCACGGTGTTCTGAAATGTACCTTTTTCATTGTGTGTATTTGTTCTAGCTATGTTATTGGAATTTTTATTTTAATACTTAAATATCTATGCATTTTAATATAATAATAATATTAACAATGACAATAACAATAATAATGATAATAATAATAATAATAATAATAATAATAATAATAATAATAATAATAATAATAATATTAATAATATTAATAATATTAATAATATTAATAATAATAAGAATAAGATTAAGAATAAGAATAATATTTATTTATTTACAAGGTACAATGGGTTGGTGAGATTACATAAGATTGGTATTTTTACATTCATGCAAAGCCATTAATGGTGCATGAGTTAGTTTTTTAAACTTTGTTCAATGTTAACAAATCTTTTTTGACTAGTTGTATATGAAAAGGGCTGCAATTGTTCCAAGCTTCAGAACTGCAGCCTAAATAGAGAGGGAGACTGTTTTCAACGAATATTACACATTTTCAGTAAGTTACTTCAACCACACGTTTCAGATATAACCATTCTATGACACTTTTCTGACACATTAGCATATAATAAAGGATCTGTTGTCGCTGATTTTCCAAAATATGTTTAGTTTTACTAATACAAATAGTCAAAGTTCCCCCCCCCCATAAAAAAAATGCAAATATATCATGTTTATTGCTATTATAAAATCAATAAATGAAGTTAGGAAAAAACGCTGGCATCAGATTTTAGTGATATAAACT